>NW_005054297.1:9999602-10008881 GCF_000277835.1 Geospiza fortis | reverse complement strand
GTTTTATTGTTGCTGTAGAAAGCAGATACTCTGAAATCCTCAGAAAGCCGTACCTTTCTTCTCCAAGACAAACCATGGAGCTCTGATCTCCGGGTGCCTAGAAATGCCTGAAGCAGGGCTGCAAGGCTCCTGCTGGCAGTGGAGGAGCCAGCTGCCACCAGCCAGTGCCCATCTCCAGGTCTTGGCTGCTGGGCTGCCATGTAGGGCCACCCATGCAAGCATCTGGGTGACTTCCATGGATTCATGGCATCAGTGGTACTGTCTGTGCACTGCCAGAAGGGGGAAGGATGGTTTGTGTGCTAATTTTGATTGATGATTGGAAAACCGATGGTGCTGACAGGGTTGAGTGTGATGTGGTACCACAGGTTTAGAAGAATTCACATTTCATACTTTGTCTCAGTAGATGCAGGCCCTGATCATCCAAAGCTTTATGTATATTCACAATCCACGATGTGATTAGCTGGTTTACTTTGTTCATGCTGTTCAGGTACTTCAAGTGAAACTCTAGAGTGTGAGTCTGCAACACCACCACCAGGGTTTTATCAGCTCTCAGTACTTGAAACTGCTCTACTGACTGATGTGTCATTTTCTTCTCTAATTGTTACACAGCCTTGCTTATGACTGCATACCACTACAAGCAGAAATATTTACAGAAGCTGCAGGACCAGGTGCTGGAGGGGCAGGACACAAGCCTTGCATGCAGCATTGCAGAGCTGAGGTGTGAGCCAGGTGGTCCTGGCAGCTCCTTCCCAACACCCACCACCAATCCCATGGGGTTTTTATATGGCACCTTGTTTCATGTTTTTCCCCTTACCTGCAAGTTTTTCATAGGCTACAGATGATCCATACCCTCTTCTCTTGGAGTCCAGCTAGGAGTCTCCAGCCTGCTTTTGATGAGTTAAGTGAGGAGGAAACCATCCTAAAGCAAGGCTTGCCACATGTCCAGATGAGCCAAAAGCATCAGTCTTTTTCCAGGAGCAAGATTCCAGCTGAAACTCAGCATCTTGCAGTGCAGAGAAAGGGAGCAACATGCAAAAAGCTCTTGTGGCCAAGGGACTTGGGGAGGAAGCCTTGGGGCATCTCCTGTAACAGACAGCACCTTCCTGGATTATTGCTGTGTGATTTGTCCTGCAGGTTACCATCAGTTGGGTAAAGCAATCCCAAAGGATGCCTGTGTCTCACATGCTGCCAGGGCAGTGCTGCAGCCAGAGACAGCCAGTGCAGCCCATGGGCTGCATTCTCCATGCAGGAAGGGTTCAGGTGGAGGGTGCTGCCCCACTGCCTCCTGTCCCTGCTGTGCCCTAATGTGTGCCACTGCAGGCTGGCATGCAGCGAGATGGAGAGGAGCCCCCAGCTCCACTGTGTTTCTGCTTGGTTCTGTCATGTGGAATTGCTTTCAGATCTCATGCTCTGACAGTTTTGTGTGGCCTGGGGTTTTCTTAAATATTATTCATCAGGCTTCAGGTTGCAAAGCACTTAGATGGAGCAACCACCTGTATCTGTTACTGAGCAGCCCTTATATTGCAAGAGCTCATAAAGAGCAAAAGCTGCCATTCAATTAGGTACAGGCTCAGTACTTAACTCCAGGACAGGGTCTGTGTCTTGTACAGAGCAGGAAGGCCAGCAATCCATTTGCCACAGTCTCTGATTCTCCCTGGATAGCTTCAGTGTAAAATTCTCCAATTCATGGAGCATTTAAAATGAATTTTAAAATTGGCCATGCCCAAAATATTTACAGACTTTTATATACAGAAATACTTTAGTTTATACTAGGCCTGTGGCTTAGGAATATCCCTCCTATCTCTTCACCACTGAGAGCTTTGCTGGTGATTATTTATGTGTAAAACAGAAAGACACTCAAAAGAGACTTCAGGCATAAGAGGCTGGAGCAAAGTCCCAGAGAAATCTGAAGGTAGCAAGAGGGTCACAAAGTAGAAATGACCTGTGATTGCTTGGGGACATGAAAAAGCAGAGGTGCAAGACCAGCAAAGAGAGGCTGGTACAGCAAGGATGGCAGCTGGGCAAAGCCAGGCTTCTTCCTGGCTCAGTTGTATCACTTGGGCTGTCTCAGAAGAGCTCCAACTCCTAAGCAGCCTGAGAACAAATAAACCTAGTCATGGCACTTCCTTCATCCATGCTAGAAAGCTGTACTGTGCTGTGGTGACTAGCCAGTACAGTGCAAAAATCCCTTTTGTAGGGCAGCTTTATTTAACTTTTGAAAAAATAAGGTCAGAAATTTAGGGCAGTTAGTGTGAGCAAAGCTCAGCAGGTTCACATCTCCCTTATGCAACCAGATCTCTAATTACTATCTGCATATTTTAAACACTTTATACAGTCCTTTGAAATATGACTTTTATCTGGCTACAGTGTTGTATGCCATTTCTTGGGGCTTTTTAGCATTTAAGAGCTGCATATGGTTTCAGTCTTAATACGTAATTCTCTCTCTACTTCATCTTCAGTAACATATTTGAGTAAATTTTGCTGTTTATTTACAATTGCATTTGGAATTACAGGTTGTAACTTGAGTAAGTTGCATGGTTAGGAAGCCATAATGAGCTTTTGAATTAAATAGATTAGATATATGTTTCATGGGTAAGCAGTTTACTACATTTGTAGACCTGCTTTGTCAAAGGTATGTATTTTGTACCTTGAGACCTGAGATATACACCTGTTAAGCTGAAGTAGGACTTGCAGTTTTGGAAATACAACTGATTTTAATGTTTTGTGTCCATTTATCTTGTTTACACAGAGACTTTGCTTACGTGGCAAGAGACAAGGACACCAGAATTCTGAAATGTCATGTGTTTCGATGTGACACACCTGCAAAAGCCATCGCTACAAGTTTACACGAAATCTGCTCAAAGGCAAGTGGATTTAAAATCAGCTGCATTTGTCTGTTCAGTGAGCCTTTTACATGTAATCAGCAGTTGTGTGCAGAGCTAGTTTAGTTTATATAACTGGCAGCGAGAAACAGTGTAGAGAATTTGTAAGGGAAGGGATGCAAATGGATGGGAATTATGGGAGAGTGGGCATTTAGATTAGAACAGGATGATGTGTGCTTTTGATTTGACAAGTGTGTATAGAGGCCAAAGGCTTTCCTGAATAATAAAGAAGCTGCAGGTTCAAAATGGAAAAAGAACACAGAGGTTCAGTTAATAATAAACAATGATGTTAAACTCCATAAATAAATCAGACCTTGTTTGAATGGTGCTATTCAATGGTATTATCCTGCAGGACACAGGAAAATAGTTGCTAACTGTTAAAATTTTTAACTGTTAAAATTGTTATTTAAAAAGAACAACCTGCTTAGTCATGTACCCTCTGACTTATTTCAGATTTCAGAAATAGGGTTGTGAAAGGAGTAGACTGTAGTTTCTGCTGTACTATATTTTTTTTAAATGCTGCATTATCACTGTCTTCTTCAGATTATGGCTGAAAGGAAAAATGCTAAAGCTATGGCTTGCAGCTCCTTGCAAGACAGGACAAATGTCACCCTTGATGTTCCTCTGCAAGGTACTGTGTGTTACAGCTAGTATCCTCAGCGTGGTCCTGTTTCAGTTAAGTTTTGCTGCTGATGCAGATTTTGACAAAAATGGAGCATGCTGGGTGGAGAAGTCAGGAGTGTATTCCTGATGTATCTGTAATATAATCTATTATATAATTAATCTTTAATTAATGTATCTGACTGATTGTAATCTGTTCCTGTATTACTTTTAAGTATTTTTTTGGGTATGGTGACAGTTATGGAGTCCTGCTCAGTTATGTCAACCTGTGCACTTCCTCTTTTATTTTGAAATGCAAGTGTTTCAAACACTTGTGGCTACTCAGAATATTGTCTTTTTCAAATCAAAATACCTTCTGATTTGAGACTGCACCAGTTGGCCAAATCTTCCTTAAAACCAGAATATACTCCAGTTACTCACTTGGATTCAGAAGTGCCATAGGAGTACTCCTCCTAGGTTTCAGCATCTATTTTAGCAACTTCTGAGGCAAGGGTGCAAGTTGGTTATTATCCAACTTTTGCACACTTTACTGCATGGTAGAAGGAAGTTGCCTTTGAGTGCCATTATTTGTCATATCTTAGTAGCTGCTGTTTTGAAACTATTCCAGGAGAACAAATATACTTTGCATTAGCTTTACAGCAAATTATGTGCCTCTAGATCCACCAGTTTCTACTAAAAATCTTACTCCTAATCCATACATCAGCTTGTGCAATGGTCTGTGTAATGTGTACTGTTCAGGCAGTAGTATTGATTACTTGGAGACTGTGTTTAACATATTAGCAAGGATGGTGTTAAAGCAGATTACAGATTTTACATAGTTGTTGCAGTGAAACTTAAGTCTATACATCTCAGAGACCCATTCATCTTTATTTTCTGCATTTTAATATGCCAGCATAGACCAAAAATTCCTTTAGAAATTATTGAGGCTTGTTCTTGTTAGAAGGAATAAAAATTTCTTTAAATCGATGCAGTATGTTCACAGTACAATTAATGGGTAAAAAGTTTTATGTTATTGATGAAATAAAAGTGGTTTTTTCTGCTGTGAATGCTGATTAATAGAAATTGACTTTTGTTCCCATGCAGTAGATTTCCCAACACCAAAGACAGAACTGGTACAGAAGTTTCACGTCCAGTATCTGGGCATGCTACCTGTAGCAAAACCTGTGGGTATGTAACACTTCAGTGAATTCCAAAGTTCCTTGCTTAAACTCTGATGGCTCATCAACTGCCAGTGCATGACTTTTGGAGGGTAGCACCTCTTCTGTTTCAGTCACATGAATCAGGCATGAAGACATCCAATATTCAGGAGATCACATGAACAGGTGTTTTGCAAACAGGGTATTCTGGGAGGTGCCAAGAAGGCAGCGTTTCTTTCTACAGCTTTCTCTGAATATGAGCTCTGCTACTAATGAGAAGGGCCCTAAAGAACTGAAACAGTACAAAAGCTAAACAAGACACTATCCTGCTTTTTTGTAAGCCGGAGGCACCTGCTTTGGTCTTCCAGGTGGAGACATACAACTTCATAATACCTTCTTCCATTATCAAATTAATTTTAATAAGGAATCCAAAACAATCTGTTTTGTATAATGCTGTGTGAAGATAAAAAAATCTGTTATTTTTATGTATATAAAAAATATTTTATATCTTTTACAGTGTTGCATTTTATTCTCTTTTAGGAATGGATACTCTGAACAGTGCCATTGAAAGTCTAATGGCTTCCTCTAGCAAAGATGACTGGTTGCCAGTTACCATGAACGTTGCTGATGCTACTGTCACAGTCATCAATGAAAGAGTAAGGCAGACTGTGTTGTTTAAAACACAATTAAAATTATATGAGTGTTGAAATCCAGGAACACAGAAATGCTAGTAGGGTTAATTTTAACTAAAATTCAGTTGCTTATTTTGCATTTTATTTCTTTCCAGAATCTGCAGAGGCTCTTACTGCTCATATCAGCTTCAGTTTTATTTATAATTCCAAGCATGTTCTCAGAAATAAATTATCATAAATATTCATTAGATAATTAAATTCAATGTTTTCCTTTCTAGGAATTTTGAGCCTAAAATATTGTAGGTTAAGCCCAAAGTAGTAGCAATCCTAAATTCCAAACTGCATTTGCCTTACTCTTGGTATGGAAGCCAAGACTAATATAAAAATCTGTGTTACAGAAGAAAATGTAGACATTTTCCATAGAGCTTAATACAGTGAGACTTACTAATGCTGTATTTTATATATGTCTTTTGATGAGGTACTAAACCAACATCTCTATAATATACCTGTGATAGGGGAGCATATTTTGGAGTCATTATACCCACGTACTCATGTTGTTGGCTTCTTCACAAAACAAGCAGCTTCCAAAGTGTGCAACATTTTAAAATTTTGTGGTAATGCTCAAAGCCTCAGTGACAGCCTAGAGGGGGAGATCCAGCCCAGGCCTGAGCATGCTTGGTTCATGCAGACAGATAAGGAGTTACAATAATGTATCAGGATATCCTCCTATTTAATCACAATTGAAAGTTCCACAGAGTATCCAGTAGTAATGCTCAACCCTTTGGTTCCTGGGCAGAATGAAGAGGAGGTCATGGTGGAGTGTCGTGTGCGGTTCCTGTCCTTCATGGGAGTAGGCAAGGACATCCACACCTTCGCCTTCATTATGGACACAGGAAACCAGCACTTTGAGTGCCATGTTTTTTGGTGTGAACCTAATGCAGGCAACGTGTCAGAAGCTGTTCAGGCTGCTTGTATGGTAAGTGACCTTCTTCAAAGGCATCTAATAACACTTTAGATTTTCACTGCCTCCATAAATTAGCATTTTTTCAAATTTGTAATTATATTCATTTCAAGACAGAGAAAAGAAAGATAGAAATAGGAATTAATATTATTATACATTTAATCAATTAAAATTCAGACATCTTGATGTTTGAAGCACCAGCTTAGTGAACAATGCCCCGTTAATTATTTTCTCTCCTAACCTCTGCAACATCTATGTAAATTAGAAATATTTTCTTTGACTATACAAATTATCTAATACCAAAAAAACATTTTGCTTGGATTCATGTTATGAAATCCAGAAAATAATCCTTTCTCAAGAGTAACTGAACCCAGAAAACTTACTTTTCAGTTTTCTAATGGGTATTTATATGATTAATACCCATATTTGTTGTGTGCTAATGGACAGTTTCTGCCCAAACATTGACAGACCAATTTCCCATTAACTTCAGCTGAGCTTTTTGTCACAGCCAAAGCAGATGTTGACTGAATTTAATGAGAAAATAGTAGAAGTGTATCTGAAATGGTCAGTGAAGTTCCTTGCTCCAGAAGTGGTTACAGAGTGGCTTTGCTCTGTTGCAGTTACGGTATCAGAAGTGCTTGGTAGCCAGACCTCCTTCACAGAAAGTCCGGCCGCCCCCGCCGCCCGCAGACTCGGTGACCAGAAGAGTCACAACCAACGTGAAAAGAGGAGTCTTGTCTCTCATTGACACTTTGAAACAGAAACGTCTGGTCCCCGAGATGCCATAGCTGCTTCAGAGAGAAGGCTCTCCCACCATGTGACTGAAGATAGCAGTGGCCACACTGAGGCAAATGAACGGACCATGTCTGCCCTTCCATTGCAGTTGCTGATGCTTTCTCTTCAGAGAATTTACCCCTATGGAAATAATGTTACACAAGCATGTTCTTTCCTTCCTGCCACCATCGCCTGATATGAAAAGAAGCATGAATAATTTTTTTGCTGTCAGTGAGTTACATCATGGGCAGTGGAAGGTCTGTTTGATTGTAAATAAATGAACATTACCTAAACTCACACAAAAAAGAGAATATGGCCACGTCCCTCCCAGTGAACTTATGCTAAAGTCCTTGGAGTGAATGATGCCCGAGTTAAAAATTTCACCTTCTTGAGCTGGATTTGTCATAAACCAATCTTAAATCCTACAGCACTTTGCTCTGTTTTCAACACTGGAATAGGTATCAAGTATTAGCTACCATTGAATTACTGTAGATTAAATACCAAGTTTTATTTTTTACAGAACTGCACCTGTTAGTTTTAAATTGTTTGTCAGCATTGGTCTAGCAACTACTTTAACATCTCCCTGACATGTTTTTGAATCGTAGTGTCATTCTGTCATCTTCTGGTTACACATTATGGTCTTACAGAAGAATTTTGTTCAAAACCAAACCAGTGATGAAAAATACAGAAGTGTTTTCAGTAACTGAGTTGCAGGGTGATCCAGTGAAGCTTTTAAGCTTTAAACATACAAATTCAACTGCTGGCTGTTAAATTTATTCTCCTAAATCTATCATTAATTCATCAAAAATAGTTTGTTTCATGGAGACCTCAAACCAATCAGGAATAAGAAGTAGTTAGTGATTTTATTCTCTTACAACTGTTATAGAGACTAAACTATTCCATACCTTTTCTATACAAGTGTTTGATGAAATGTTCAGTTCAGTGTCTGGTTGCATAATTCCCCCTTCCCTCGGAGTTTGTTGCAGAATACTTAGCATGCCAGAAGAAGAACAATTAAATTTCTTGTTATTTACAAAACTTCCTGGAATTTATTTTACTTTCAATGCTCTTGTAGCAAAATAAGAAGAGAGTTGTTTTTTAACAGGGTAGTGTTTCAGATAGTACAATTGGATTTCACTGATTTTGCTCCAAAGACTTAATCTGATTGATTTGCTTTACACACCTGCAGACCGTCAAAATCAGCCCAGCATTGCCCTCAAAATTGTACCTCAGGCTGATTTTGAAATGCAGTCATGCATCTTCAGTCTCTTACTTCGTCATCTTCTGTCTAAACCTGCAGATTGGTACAGATTTTGGAACATCATGGTTAACTAGTGTTAAAAATGTTTTGCCTCCATTTATAGCTAGGTTCAAAACTGTAACTGTCTCCCAAGTCTGCAAATCTTGTGATAAAGGAGCACTGGCAAAGTTCTTCTTACAATAACTCTTTTTTTATTTTAATATGCAAGAGACTGTTATAAACAAACTATTTTCTTTTTTATTTCCTTGTTTGAAGAAATTAATGACCACACCTGGTGAAGTAACTTAGGAACACAACAGGAAAATAATGATGATTCGAGAAATTTTTGTGCTGAAAAATGCAGGAAAATCATTACCAAACTCAGTGTGATGTACGAGCAAGTGTCAGGTGAAGGCTGGCTATGCAACTATTGTAATTAAATTTAGCTTTCTACAATACCCTCTGAAGAGCTGGTCCTCTACGGATCTCAGATCTCTTCATGACCACAATCCTGCACCTCGGGCACTGAAGCAGCTGTTTCCCCTCTCAAGGCTCTCGCTCTTGCCACCTCCTTTGCACCACCTCTATTGCCTGCACAGCTGGAGAAGCTGCTTATGCTGAGTACACAGGGAGGGCTGGAGGGAAGGGGATGCAAACAAGCCCACCCCCTTTAGCAGTACCTGTGCTTGAAGTGACCACGGAGCCAGAGCACAAAGCATGGAGATGGCAGCTTGCATAGCTTCTGTAGTTCCCAGTCCTGATCCCAGTCAACCTGCTAGGAGCAGTGTAAAACTCACTTCTAGCACAGAATCACAGAACTGTTTGGTTTGGAAGAGACCTCAAAGGTCATCTCATTCCAGACCCTATCAGAGGGCACTTTTCACCAAAGCTGTCCATCCAACCTGGTCTTGAATATTTCCAGGGATGACTGCTCTCAAACTGTGCTGGCTAACAGGTACCCTTAGGTAGGATTGTGAAGTTAAAAGTTTCCTTGTTCATCCTTGTGCTAGTGATTCACATTTTATTTTATTTT
>NW_005054297.1:9977961-9999555 GCF_000277835.1 Geospiza fortis | reverse complement strand
TGATTTGGGATTGGGAACTGTTGTACAGCAGCGAATTAATTTTAAACAGTATAATGGAATTTTTTCATTGCATCTGCACCATGCTGATTCTCCCTAAGAGAGATCCAGACTCTCTTTAACTAAACCAACACTTAGCAAAGAGCAGTGTAAAGGTTCTACATCTGTGTTGTCAAGGCTAGGAACATCTGGTTAGCTTTCATTAGCAATGAAGGCAACTGTAGGCAGGGCTGAGGAGAAGACAGAATGGTATTTGAAAAGCAGTGCATCACTCACCAGTGTATGTTTTAAGAGGTTTATGTCTGTTAACAAAATGCTGTTGATTTTGCAAATATTTAAGTGGTGTGCTTGATGATTTGACTATATGTGGCCTTTTTGCTTCAGTAGAACTCCTAATTCCCCAAAAGATTTAATATACACCCAGGTGTTTGCAGAATCAGAGCCTAATATTGCAAAGCCTATTATCTTTTGTTTCACAATATATTCACTCTTTTTACCATGGCCAAAAAAAGTATGTATGAGGTGTGTGTGTGTTTTTGAGCAACTGCAATTGTTCTAGTTGATGTTATAGCTACCCTTCAGTTATCTATGCATTTTTATAATACCTAGTGATTCTGTAGGCCGGCAGCCATGTTCACTATGCCTTGTATGTCTGATGCCATATTCTAACTTAACCTGTTAAATACAGCTTAAAATATTTTTATTTTATTTATTCTATTTTTACTGAAATATCCTGCTTTATTATGTTGATGTATTGTCTTTACTGGATGTGCTCTTGTAACATTCTCCACTCTGTATACTATAGGTTGCCTAAAAAAAGGCAGGCTTTGTAATTATTTATAGTCACATTTTTACTGAAGTCTGTAGAAGAATCATGTAAAGCAAAGCTAACGTCGTAATTTTTTTCGAAGCAAGTAGTAAGTTAGAGTATCACGTGTCAGTCAGTCATGTCATTAACACACCCCCTTGCAGAAACAAGGAGATTTATATTCACAGTCAATGACTAATAGATAAAAGCCTTTCTTTTGAAATCTATAGTGCTGGCTGTAGATTTTATTTAAGCCACTTACTGTTTCATTTACAGGGGAGCAAGGAGGTGTGGGAGATGCAAGGCTATGGAGGCCACCTACAGGGTGGTTAACTGGGAATGACAATAATAGCACAGGAATAGCACAGAATCCATTCACAGTAAAACAAGGTTTAGTGATGTACTGCCTGTGCAGAGTCACTTGTACCTACAGAAATATTATGCCCTTCAGTGGCAGACGAACAAAAATTGTGGAGCATCCAATAGCTCATACCAGGGCTGTCACTAAGGGTTCTACATTTCTTAATTTTATCAAGCATTTCATAGATCATTTACCATGGAATCTAAAAGTGTTAGTACATCACCCATGGAAAAGAGAACATCCTCATTTCAAGAGCCAGTACGGGCACAGCATTTTAGCATTACCCCCAAATGCATTACTCCTTTCCTGGGCACATTAATTAACACATTGTCACAACGTGTGCTGTCCCATCAGCCCATGCAGGTTTGATTGAACAACAGTGAGACAGAAGGAAACACAATACTGTTTATTAGCAGAGCCCAGTCTTACATAAAAATACATGACTGACAACAAAAAAGACAATTTTCCCTGCTGTTGACCACTCCTCCATATTTAAATGTAATCTGTTCTGAGAATAAATTTAGCTGCATAAAGTGATTGTCTCAACTGTTACTGCTCCATGAAACTGAAAAATTATTTTGTTTAGAATTGTGGTTGAGGGAAGGGAAGAACATACTGGTGGTTTAGAGGCAATAGCAGTACTCTGAGGAGTTTTGTATCTGGAAAGCTGAATCAACAGTTTCTAGTTGAAAATGACAAATAAACAACTGGATTACAGAAAAATAGTTACATAAGAAACACTTTTACTGTAAAAAGACTGTTACAGGCATCTACCTACAAGTCATCTGAAGTCAGTCCCAGGTGTTGCCACCATGTGATGTTGCATGCTTACAAAGTAAGCTGCTGATCTGCAGTTGAAATATTCACTCTCTGATATTCTTGGTAAGACATCAAGATTCTGACTCGTTTAACCTCCATACTGTGTCAAAAATGCAAATTCCTGAAAGCGAGATGAGGCCAAGTGAGGAACATCATGGCACATATGACGTAAGTAGCCCAGAAATTCTTTTATTAGACACATGTATGTTGTTTTACAAGTAATTTCAACTTTCATAATGAATTATACAGATCTTGATTTTTTAAAAAAGATCATTATTTAACTGCAGAATCTCTTAAGTTTATTTTAAGCATTTAACAACCATATTGGGAAAAAAAAGTCTCCACAGTGTCCATTCCTTCCATCCAACATGTAGAATCTCTCCTCCTCCTAGATGGTTTTGAAATAAATTTTTTTTTCTGGTTCTACACATGGCATGTGTATGGGTCTAAATCTATCCTAACAAGTTTATTCAGAAATAAGAGTAGAGTTCATTGTATTACTGGAGCAGGCAAGGAGCATGGATTGCTCACAGGGATATGCAGAGGGTGAGGGATGTCTTTGTATAGCACAGCTGGCTCAGATTAAAATGCTGTAAGAAATTTTCACTGATTCAGTGAAAGCAAGGATATTTATCAAATGAACAAGAGCCAGCTGCCTACACTGCTGGGGTAATATCATTCACATCCTTTCTTAAAAAGGTACTGCTGATCCAGTGACACTGACTGGTGTGGGTGAAGACAAAATAGAGATGTTATAACATTTTCTCTGGATGGGTCTAAATCCAGACCCATATGTTGAATTGGTTAAGTCCCACACTGTAGTGGTGATGCTCCTGGCAGCACTCTTCTCAAGTATCTGAAATGGTTGCCTAGAGAAAATTTCTGGGCCACAGATACCTTTGTCTTTCTGTATTGCTGTGCTGTCTCTTTCATTTTTACAAGTTCTAGATACAAATCAGGTTTACTGTTAAAAGTATCTCTATGCCTCCTTTTATCCACTACTCAGATTACAAGACAGTTGTAGATGTTTTACAGTTATTTTATCTTTGCTAGCAAAAGGGAGCAGCTTGGAAGCCCACAGCTGTTTTCAAAGACAGGCAGCTACTCTTTGTCCAGTCACTATTCAGCTGACTAACGGTAACATTTATAAAACTGTTACTTTGACAATAGCAGCTCTTTTCAAATAAGAACTGTTTATGTTAAGAAATTGATAAAAAGCAGTTATGAACCATGACATAGTCTGATGTGACATTATGATGACGATTCAGTGTTTTTAGCATGAGAATATTTGATCTATTTTTCACTGTTAGTATTTCAATGTACACTTAAGAAGAAATCAAGAGAACACACACCAGAAAGCCTATGCATGGGATTTAATGTACTTGGCCAGTTTCCTGTACAAAAGTTCACATCTAGTTTTAGAAATACAAGGCTTATTTTCCATGCATCTGTCTTAAGTGGAAAGTCACAAAACTGGTATCTAGCACTTGTAAAGAAAAGCCACTTTAAAAAATTCAGTCTCACTTTTAAAACATCGGTTTGAAACTGATTACCTGTACAGGTTTAGACACAGTGAGGAGTTGGGTATACAATTTAACTTCTTACTTCAGACTGTATAGCAAGAGGCTACAGGTTTTTGACCTCACTTCCCCCAACAATCTATCACCCTTAGGCAGCTGAGCTCCATTCACTTAAAGTGTGATTACTGGATGAGAAGTTACTATCTAACATGGATATTTCTATATACATAGCCCATAATATATCTTTCCCAAGGCCAGATTATCCTTGCATAAGTATATACTGTAATTTAAGACTATTGATTAATATACAGGAACCTTTACCTTCTTTACAAAGTGCGGGCACAGTCTGAAGGTTCATACAGCCAAGTTGGCTTGACCATTTTTGACCAGGGTGGTGGAAATATCCAACCACTTGTACCCTGTGCTCCAGTGTGGCCATGAAAGCAACGCTGATACCGTGGGTTTGTTTCATTACAACCTTTCAAATGGTGTTATCAGTGAAGGCAAAGTGATTGTTGGTGGCTTCAGTACACCCCTGTTCTGTTCTGTGCATGCCTTTTGAGCAGGTGTCTGTCTCTCATACACCTTGCCCAGAGGTGACAGATGAGATGTTGGCTTCTGCACTTTCAGTGGTGCTGTGTGTCAGTCAAGGTTCACAGATTTCTTCAGCTCAACACAGCTGTCTGTTTGGGGCACGTTCTTTTGCTGTGTGTTACTGGCTGCTTTTGTTTGGCACACATTCTTTTGTTGTATGTCACTGGCTGCTTTTTTCCCTTGCAGTCTTCTGTGGTGTGTCACTGGCTGCTTTTTTCCCTTGCCCAGTCTTCTGTGGTGTGTCACTCTGCTTTTTTCCCTTGCGCAGTCTTCTGTGGTGTGTCACTGGCTGCTTTTTTCCCTTGCCCAGTCTTCTGTGGTGTGTCACTGGCTGCTTTTTTCCCTTGCCCAGTCTTTGCTTTTGTGGGGCATGCATGTTTTTCTTGTATCTTACTGGTTGGGCTTTTTGGGCATATGGGGCACACATGCGTTTCTTGTATCTTATGGGCTGCTTTAGACACAGGAGCTTCAGCCTTAACATTAGCTGCAGCTTGGCGGGGAAGGAGCTTTGCAGCTTTTGGCTTGCGGTCACCAGCAGCAGCCTTACGCCTACGTTGTTTTACTTTCGGCTTTTTCACCTCTTCTTTTGGTTTTTCTTCAACAATGCCATCTAGTAGAGCTTTTGCTGCAGCAGAAGCCAAAATGTCTTTAGCAGATGCCTTTTTCTGAAAATTTCACAGGAAACAACAATAAATCTACACCAAAATACAGAGCTTCTCAGAATTTACTCCATGAGAAAAAGAGCAGAATCTAGCAGAAGGACTTAAGTCACATGTAATAAATGCTAACCAAACTATTTATTCACAAAATTAGGAACTTGACTTGTGTAAAGAAGTACTGGAGCATTTGTTCTTCAGAGGCTTTCTTCTCTACTGACCCAAAGAGAGGAAGCTCAGTTCTGGGCTCTGTAATGTGTGTCTGTCTTGGCAACCAGCTGTTTAACCCCAGCTGCTCGCCAATCCCCACGTGGCTGCTTGCTCAGTGCCCCAAGAACAGAATCAGGGAAGGAAATGGAAGAATAAAGCTAGGGAACTCCTGGGTTAAGATAAAGACTGTGGTTCCCTGGGAAGACCACTGCCATTAGTGCAAAAGTCCTCCCTTCCTCCTCCTTCCCCCCTCTTTATACAGTGAGCACAATCTCACATGGTCTGGAATATCCCTTTGGTCAGTTTGGGTCACCTGTCCTGGCTGTGTCTCCTCCCAGCCTGCCACACACCACCAGTGCAGCACTATGAAAAGCACAAAAGGCCTTGGCTCTGTGTAAGCCCTGCTCAGAAATAACAAAACCATTTCTAGGTCATCAACCCTGTGTTCAGCACAAATCCAAAACACAGCTCCACACCAGCCACTGTGAGGAAAATTAACTCCACCCCAGCCAAAACCAACATATTCCCACACTGACTTGCTCTGTAATGTGCCTGTAAGAACAAAATATCCATTGTGTGCGTGTATCAGAAGTACTTACTAAAATACAGACATTTCAGTAACATTAAAGAGGAATAATTTTCACAGTAATGAAAGTTCTTGCTCATAATACGTAAGTAAGGAACTCTCAAACTGGGAACCAGCTCAACATCCAAGTATATAAAGAGAAACAATGGGGGAGAAACTATTTACAACTAGCTAAGAACGTTTCTGTAAACAAGGAATTTCAGTTTAAGTTGTAAATACATGTTTTCTACTTTGTGGAAAATGTTCATTTGCTGCATCACCTAAAAATTGGCCATTGGAGCAATTGCTTCTTTGTATTAGAATTTGACCCAGAAAAATTACTTGAATTAACTACCTGCAACAAAATGTTTGTTTCTCTGGAGAGAGACAATATGGTAGAGAGATGCACATAGCATGATTAACTAAAACTCAGACCAAGTTTAAAATATTTAATATTGTAAAGAAAGAGGTCAATAATAGGTAACTTGAAAGGCTTTTCATATGTAATTCTCTTAGTAAAATCTAACTTCCCCCAAGAGGCAAGCTTCTTTCAAGCACTGTAATTGCAGCATGACAGAAAATGGTACAAATAACCAAGATCTCCTATCTTTAATTTGCAATGAAATTGGGATTAGTTCTTCCCCACAGCCCTTCCACTTTTGATGGAAAAAATGTGTGTTTTTCTTAGAGACAAGAGGAAAATGTTGATGCTCAGAGATGCAAACTAGCCCTTTAAGGCCTTTCCTTAGGAATCATGCCAAGACTTTTCCGTTTACTCAGCAAAAGTCCCCTGCCTTTCAAGCTAGATTTGCATATGCCTTAGTTTGGGAAGTAAACATATCCACATCTATTTTATTCAAATTATAATAGTGTCACACATAGGGATTAAGATTTCAGTTGCTTGGATACAGAAAAATCTTGGTGACACATATAACAAATACATTTACTAGATACCATTTATCCTGAGTCGAATCAAGCTCTGCATTTCATTCCAAAGTGTGATAACAGCAATGTATTTCCTCTAGATCTTGCTGGCACTAACTTGGATCAAGGGTCTGCTCTGATCATGAGCTCCAGAACAGGCACAGCTTTTAAACTTGTGCTCAGCATAAAATTCCAGAAGTGGCACATTTCAACTGCTCACCTGTCTTTTGGTCTTAAGACAACTAAAGAGCAGCCAGGATTTTTATTTCAAATGTCCATTTTGTTATTCTTCTGCGCAAATTTGCAGTACTCATCTTCTGTGAAGTGATTTTAAATGGTTATTTTCATAGCTTACCTCTCTCTCTAGAACAGCTAGGAAACAACCACTGGAAATTTCTGATGGCTCCATTTTGAAAAACATTTCAGTGGAAGACTCTGAATCAGAGCAAGTAGAAAAAATAGAAGGAATAAGCCTGTGAAAAAGAAATGGCAGACCAGAAAATAATATTTAAGAATGTAAAAGAAAATAGACAAGGATACATTAAAAGTCATTTTCAAATTACGTCTTTCAGTAACATAACTTTATCATTATTTTTTAAAAACACAATTCAAGAAAGGCACGAGAATTCATCTTTTTAGAATTGTGGGGGTTTTTTCCACTTTTTTTCAGTAATTCCTTTTTTTCTCCAATTATTAAGAATATTAATTACCAGATAATAAATACATAATATGACAACAAAAAACTATGTTCTTTCTCAGGTGTGCAATTATTGAGTGATCAAGTTGTCCCTGAAGTTGGGGAATGGTCTGAAAACACTAAGGAGCTTGCAGAAATTGTAGAAGTGTTGACTTTGAGTTATAGTAATAATAGTAATAATAATAATAAATATCATAATAAATATCTATCTAAGCTAAAAATCTTAGGTTGGGAAAATTTGCTATTTGTTCTAATTGAGGGCTTTTTCTCCAATTTTACAGTTTTGCAAGAACTAGCCTCTTCTGTTCCCCTTGAATTCCAGAAATGCCTGCCTGTTATAAAGCAGTCTCAAGGACTTGGCTCATAAGGCTAGCAAACTATACTAAGCTGTCTCAGTACAGAAAAACACTATCAAAATGTCCTTTTGTAATTATAATTCCCTCCTCTTCACTGAGGACTGTACAATAGCGTCCTACTCCTTAATGCTCCACTAACCCTCTTGTGACAGAGCTTTATTCAAAGATGGTTACAGAGAAATGCATTTATTGGAAAAGGGAATTCTTATTCAGTAGGTCTTTGATGATCATACAACATATTTTATAATGATTTGTCTCTCAAAGATACTGTGAACGTGGGGGTTAGTAACTCTGCAACAGCCTTTCATTCTGTACTCCACTGTTTTAGTCAAACAAGTTCTCTAATTAATTCTAAGAAAAGTGTAAAAGGAATTTTTGTAAGTAGTACATGCATCTTAAATTACTTGAGCTTTCATCTTAAGCATAATCACTCTGTATATTTTATTTATGGCAATCTATTACTGCTCTGTTTGTGCTGATTACCAGCAGCTTTATTGTACCAAGGACTATGATGAAACATCCAAGATACTGCATGACAGGGAAGGAGGAACTGAATCTGAAATTGTCATTTATGAAACTCAATCAGTTGTCAGTCACAAATTTGCTCACGTCTGAAAAAATCCTAATGTAATTTTATTGTCCTTTTCTTACCATCCAAGATTGTCTTTTTGAAAGTATAATATGATTTGGTGCTTTGACAACATTCATGATGCTTCTGCACAACAGTGAACATTTTGGCTTAGCTTTGTGGTGAGGGAGGGGTTTTACACAAGGGGGATTTTTTTAAAAATAATTAAAGCTCCAGAACTTTTAAAAAAATTAATTTCTATGTTATGGATTTACATATTATTTATATTCAATAATTTAGAGACCATTACATTCCAAGGTTCCCCAAGTTCTCCCCATAGAGTAATAGCTGCACAGAGGTCAAGACAGACTCCAGAAAATTTCAAATTCCAAAGGAAAACCCAACCAAGAGGCATAAATCATAGGCAAGACATACCCTGATTTCATCCCACTTACTGTAAAAAAATCAAGCAGATTGCTATTTTCTATCAGTGAATTTAAAAAAAGATGCACTTTGTTGCACTGGGTCTTATGAATAACATACAACTTTTAAACCTTCTTTGGACTGGCCACAGTTAATATTTACTCTTTTAATCATGCAAAATTTAGTTACACTGAATATTTGAACCACAGTACCTTTTCCTTTGATAGCCAGACTATTAACTAAGGTAATATAAAATCTAAAAATATAATATTACTCTTCTGCACTTTTTACAACCTGAACTCTTTTAAACCTACATCCAGTAATGCACTACTGTATCACTGTGCAAGTGAATGCCAGCTGTTTGCACTTATGTGACTGAAAGGAAAATACAGAAAATACCCATCAGTCTTTTAACAATTCCTCTGGCTGACAGGGTGATAGCTAACAGGTTATAACTACATATGAAGTATACAGCATACATACTTTTTTCATATAAGTTTGTATTTTCCATGATTGCACAGGATGATCTCTTACTGTAACCTGTCCTTCCCAGAAGTCATTCACCTGAATACAGCAATGAGCAATCCTACAGCAAAGGGTTCTTATTCTTCTGTATGAATCTTACAATTTAAGAGTTAGTTTCTTTTCCTTTGAAATTGATCATTCTACATCAGCAGCAGAGAGCATGCTAGCAAGTTAGTTTCATTCTCTGAACACTAACACAGTAATAGCAATAGCTCTATCTGAAGAATGTTATTTCCAACCAGTGATGCTTTCCTCCCATCTTAATTTCAGATGAACAAAAATATTAGATGAGAAAGTCAATAGAATACTGCTAAGAAATCTCATAAACAGAAAGAATGGCATGACAGGCAGCAAAAGCTATTTTAATTTCATGCAAGATGCATATCAGTCTAGGATAAGAATTATGCTACAATTCAAAGTCATACTTTAATTTTTCTACAGATATAACTACTCATTCTGTACCTATATGGTCGTACTTTATCTCCCTCCACTGCAGATTCC
Organism: Geospiza fortis; assembly: GCF_000277835.1. Lineage (NCBI taxonomy): Eukaryota > Metazoa > Chordata > Aves > Passeriformes > Thraupidae > Geospiza > Geospiza fortis. Next base: position 9,990,031 of record NW_005054297.1, on the reverse strand, counting down.
AGTGCTTTTTTCACTACAAGTTCATTTTCTTCTGGGTAAATTGAGCAAGTGCAGTAAACAATAGCTTGTACTTTGTTAACTACAAAACAAAACACAACTTTTTTACTCTTCAGATTCTTCATACTGACAGTGCTTTGGTAAGGATTAAAAGCATCATAAAAATTATGTCACTTTTACCTCCTGATCTCTACTGTTTTTAAATAATTAAAATATTTTCAAATATTTGCAGATTTCAGCACAAAGTCAAAACTGTCTCCAGTCTTTTCACACAGCTACCAAAGGAGAGAGGAAAAAAGTGGCAGCATGCAGATGGAGGGAGACTACATTTGCAGAATTTCTAAAGCAGAGTACAACTAAGCCATAAGCCAGCTCTCTACAAAATACTGAGAAATATTAATGTCTGGTGGACACTAGGGCACAGAAACACATTCAGACTGGAGGAAATCATTGACAGGGGGTTTGGTTACATGCTTATTCATAATTAATAGAGTAATTTGTGCATTTTAAACTATATTAAAACTGGTGATAGTCTTCCCAGAAACTGGGAAACTAGCACACTTACATTTCAGTGCATGAAGCAACTCATTAAGCTGCCTCTCAGCAAGAATCCTGAGTTTATCCTCAGACACAAATCCCTGGAAAAGGTCTCGTAGCAATTCTGCATCTAAAAGCAGAGAGTAGTAAATTTAGTCTTGCAATTTGTATTAGTGTCTAAAAATTCAGTTGTTTGCACAAGCAGACATGGTTATTACTGGTACAGTGGGAAGATAGGTTTTACAAATTAGAATACCAAGGAGTGCCTGATTTATTTGCTTTACTTCTTTACCTGTAATTACTGGTGTCTCTTACTTGCTTCTAGTTAATGAAAATTGCACAGTGAAAGGATTTATACAAACAGCCAATAAAGGAATGTAATCAAATAGAAAATTATATACACGTTGGTATCTTCAAATAAATTTTCTGCCTTTATCTTTTTACTTTAAAAAAAGCTATACACACTCTGCTCCCCAGAATCACCCTCAAACCTTCATACTATCAATCTAAAGCAGTCACAGAATTATGCAAGTTAATTTATATATTTTATAGTAATTAAAATAAGGAAGATTTCTTTAATAAAATTATACAATTTACGGAAGCACCTGCACTGTCTAGACCACAATACTTGGATCTATGAGCTAGATATTGTATCAAAATTTACCTCTGTGCTCACTTAAAATAAGCTCCATTGGATTGCCAGCACCCAGCTCCGAGCATTGTGGTATCAGCAAAATAACTTTTGCCTTTTCAAGTCTTGGGTCTGTTGGCCGAAGCTCAGTAAAGTCTTCATGTAACAACCAAATATCTGAAAAACAGGGAAAACTCAACACTTAGAGACTGCAAGCAAGCCTGCCCACAGGTGACAGAGGTGAAGAGACTGTGGTGTTACACAGAATTGGACAGAGCTAGAGCCTGCTAGATTCAGATTCTCCACAGTATGGCCTATGGATTTCAAACTGATTGAAAGGCTGCATCTTCCACGGAGAAGACAGTTAATGTGCTGCATTCTGTCCTGATAGTGTCCTCCAGGTAAACTGGACAGGCATGTGTTTTGGATTAACACTCTCAAACAGCTGGAAATCAGACTGAAAGCAAGAGCTAAAACACCAAAAGTTCCCCGCTACCAGCTACACCAACTGCTATGTAGTAGCTACTTCTACACCAGTATTTCAGGAGCTTGCATCTATGATAGGGTTAGGCTGTTATTAACTTGACTGTAGCTGAAGAGCTATCAGCTCACCTTGTGACAAAAAAGTTGTTACTGCCATCCCCAAGCTGCCAAAGAAGGGATCTCTGAGTTCTGACAGAATTAGTCCATATTTAGACATCACAAACTGTATTACAATACTTCTTGAATACCAACTGTTTTAGCACCTACTTGTACATCCCATGTGACTGAAATTGTTCATCAGTTCTTCTTCTTTTGCCAAAGATTTCACACCACAAACAAAAATGCTGGAGCTGCTGTCATTTGTCAGCACTGACATATGGGCAATGGTCAGGTGGGAACCCACGTGAGCCATTATAACGTCAGCACCTTCGCTCAACAGCGCGCGTGCGGAGTGCACAGCGAGGCTGCGAGACTTATCCTGCAACACAATGACACAAAAATCAACTATGATCAGCTATCTTGGTTTCTATGAATGCCAACCTTCTTTTCCAAATTAGGAAAGTCTTCCAATGTTTTCATAGGAAATGGAAAAGAAAGGAGGAAAAAAACTAATCAGGGATATTTGCTAATACAGAATTAAATACATTACAAAACCAAGCAGTCACTCAATAAATTTAAATAACTTAATTCTAAATCATACAAGAAAAAGCATAGTATCTATAGGTGAAAATAAAGTACATATCATCCTCGTAAGGAAGAACTCCTACCAACAGCTTGTTCCAGAAAAGACAAACATTGGCCACAATTCAGGCAGAATTCATCCTCTGAGGGAGCTTAACAGAGAAATGCAAAACTATTCACATAGCTCTTGATGATAATTACAGGAGAAATGTTGCCCTTGGAGATCAAAGATCAAGATTTTGCTGAAATTTGAACAACAGAGAGGCAGATTGGAATGCAGAAAGTAGAAGAGACAGCTCCACAAGAGTAAATGCTTTTGTACCACTGGTGATTAAGAGAAAACTTTATCAAATTACTTTAAAAGGCAAGGAGTGAAGATACTGACCACAGATACCAGGTCTTGCACGAAATCTGACAAATTGATGATAAATGGAAAGGGAAAAAGAAAGTGCTAAGCCTTTAAATTCACATCACTGTCTATGTACACACAGCATTCAAGCAACACCCTACCCCACCACAGAGATGGAGGTTTTGATGGTTTAATTTACTCATTTTGAATACTTTTAAAAGTAGTTACACTCAGAATTTGTTCCCATTACCTACAGGGCTGTCATCTATAGATCTTTTCTGTAAGTATTGTATTTAAAATCTACAAACTGAAATGGAATGTTGAATACTGAGTCACTTTTTAAGTTGAGCAATAAATTTTGAGGCTAAAGTTTTCAGACATCTAGTGAAAATGCAGGTTGAAATGTTTCAGCTAGGCACTCAAGAATCATCAGACAATTCAGATAATTCATGGCTGTGTTGTTGCATGGTTACTGCAAACCTCTACTCTAGAACAGAAACCTCCCACCAAACTTCACCGGGGAGTCTAACAATGGCAAGTCAGGAAAAAGACCAGTGGGGGTTATGGAGATCAAGGAACCACACTACCCAAAATACAAAGAACTGTGATCATTCCATCACAAACATGCATTTGAAGAAGAAGAAATATTACAATAGCATACCACTATCACTATCTACTAACTATTCACTATCTACTAACTGGGGGAAAGCATATGGAGTTATGCTTTCCTCACATTTTCAGAAGTGAGACTGCCTCTTTTGACCACTTTTTATATTTAGTTCAACAGCTCTAAGATTAAATTTAAAACATTCTACTAACTTAATTGCAGCTATCAATTAAGCATTGACATTTGTATGCTAAATTTAGTAAGTGGATCAGTTTGTAACCTAATTATTACAAATGTCCAAAACTTTATGAGAGTTTATCACTGCCTGACTGATTTAATAGAATAGTCACACAATACACAACCTCTTTCTAAAGCAAAGCAATTATTTCAATTTTCAGATCATCTTACTCAAGGCTGAACATCAACTCACCTGCAGTAAGAGTTTGCAATCTGCAAAAACATCTAAATTAAGCAGTTCTTCTTTAAGAGAGGAAGGAAAAACCAATACATCTTGGCAATGTTGGTCCACAGCATACGTGTAATGGTCAAAGTCTGACACAGATTCAACCTTTGTGAACCCCTTCATCTCCAAATCTCTGATAACATCTTCAAGGCTGTTAACATACAACTCTGACCATTAAATATACAAGAGTTACTTAAGCAGCATAGTTTACATTGATTATAAGAATTTTTTACTTCTTATCGTGTGTGCATATATATGCATACGTACATAGGTATAAAATGCGTACTGTCTAATGCAGGAGGGAAACTCACTCTCCTTTAGGTATGTAAGTTCTTGTTTGAAACAGTTAAGTTAATAAGTCTGATACAATTAATTAAGAAAGAGGCATGTGTCTTCAGAGGATGATTCAAAGCATCAAAACAGAAATGTCCATGTGCTCAGGAGATGCTGTAATAAATTTACTGATGGAATGCTTTAGTTCTTTCAATTGCCTTCAATCTAGCCCAACTCACCAATAATTTTAATGGCTGACACTGAAAGAATCCTTGTGTAAATGTAATGAAGGCATAACTGCTGAGGTTAGCAATTCAAATATCATAAAGATTTAAAGGTATATATAGCAAGAGATATTTGTTGAAATGCTATTTCAGACAGTGCCATAAGTTTATACAGTACATTAAACATGGGATGAAAGGAGCAGCTTTTATTTATTTCCTATTTAAGGGCTCTAAACTCACACTCAAAGAAAGGTACATTATCTTGAAGAGCCTATAACCTAAGCACTGAACATTGATCCAAGACAAGAATAGTAAAACAAAATTCTTGAAAACATTATAAAATGGATTACTTGTCTAAGAAAACAGGTAACAGGATAATCTGGTATGGTTCATGTATCAGTTAGTACAGAACTGGGAACAGCAGTGTTACATATATAGTAGCCTACAGAACACAAGGATTTTAAAATGTGTATTTTAATTTCAAGTTTACATTATCCTTATAGAATAAACAGCAGGTTTAAGCATTGTGTTTTAACACCCTTTGTCAAGATTATGGTTTACACTAATACACCTGCCTTTAAAGACATTTTCCCTTCTTTTTTGTCACCAAGTTAACTCACCCATATTTTTTTATAACTTTATTTCCTCATTTATTTGAATGACCCACACAAGCAACAAAACAGCAAGAAGAACTGTTTCAAAACAGTGTATAAATACCACTATTACAATATATAAAAACTACCAAAAAATACAACACAATGGCACTGCATTAAGCAGAGTTTTCCAGTAAGAATTTTTAATTACTGCTAAAAATATAACCTAGAAATTCTAAAACAAGTATATAGCAAACTATATTGTTTCATATGCAAAAACATCAATTTTAAAGATCTCACCTGATTTTAAATGTGTTTATCCAAAAATAGATAGGTAGAGCAGAAGTCCTTTGTTCCTGCTTTGATATGGTTTCTGGTACAAAGTATTCAATTGAAAGAGCATCATGTTTGATGCGACATCGTGCTAGCGCAGCTGCCAGTTTGGTCTCATAGCTATAAAAACAGTCACAAGTTTAGTAAGTTTTATAAATGTTTTCATCAGCTGTTAGCATGCAACATTTCTGTTACAAAACCATCTTGCTCAGAAACCAAATCCAAAAGGGACACCTCCTTCTGCAAGCTGCAACAGAAAATAGAGTTACAGAATCTTTTCTTCCCCAGACAACAGCAGATGCAAGGTGGTATTCAATAGCTATGATTATTTTATTTCAATCAGGCAGGACTGGAATTATAGCAGGGGACTCTCAAATACATCCATTTTCTCAGACAGTTAAAAAAAATCTCAGTATGTTTTGGGACTGCAATGTGTAGAATACAACCATCAGATGCCTTTGAACATTTGAAAATGTAAATACATACATGTGCAGAATGAGCATTTGATGAAAGCTGGCTCCTAAACATGTACAAATACAATACAAGTATGATGGCAACCAGGAGTCACTTTTATTATTATTACATGAAAATGTCTGAGAAAATATTTCCAGTCTTTTCTTCCCACAGGCTTCATGCACATTCCTGATACATGATAATTCAAAATAAATAAAAATTGCTGGTGAACTACTTCAGATATCTTACTCACTGCCCTCCAGAAATACCTTGCACTTAAGAGATTATTGAACTTTTTGGGCCATTCTAAATCCAGCAGCAACACAATTTTGTCTAATAAATGCCTTTTGAGTTAAACAAAATGTTGTTTGTAGTTTGATAGAAGAGATAATAAATATTAAAATGTTTCTGTATTCTGGTTTTTGTTCTCATTATTTAAAATAATAAATATTTAACAAAGTTTCATAGTAGAAGTACTGCTAAATAGATAAATGTTATTCCATTCCATGACCTCTTGATTCTATTACACTTGCATTTATGAATATTTAATTTCCTTCCTAGAATTGTATGAAAGTTTCAATAATGCCAAAATAAGGTAAGATGCCTGCAAGATAATCCACAATATAAGGATGGTTTCTTATCTGTATTTTTCATAACTATATAAATATGAACGCTTGCCTCTAAACTAGTCTCTCATTAAAAAAAAAACCCACAAAATTTTAAGGTGACAGGCATGTTTATTAATTACCTTTAAAAGGCACTGATTATACAAATCTTCATTTTTGCTGATCTGTATCAACAAAAAATAGCTCTTTGCACATATACCTGTATAAATAATCCCCTATTTCCTGAACTTCTGCTACAAGTTCCTCTTCAGCAAAAATCTTTCGGTTTTGAAATTTTCGGTCTTGTAGGTCATAAAGCATCACAACAAGCAAGCTGGTTAGCTCATCTGGCTGCAAGACAAAAGCAACTGGATAGAGAAAGTGACCCAAAGCATGAATTATTTCTGCAAAAAGATCCATATCAAACAGCAGACTCCCATGCAAAAGGCATTAAAAACCCTTAAATGCTTACTTGCAAGAATATGAAAGTAATTACTTGTGGAGAGTTAATAAAACACTTTTTAAAAAAACATTTCAGCTTTTAAAAATGTATTTGAGTTTTAAAAAATATTAAAAATATTTTTTAAAACTCAAATATATAACTTACAAGTTGTTTTCGTTATCAAAATTAAAAACATTCTCCATGCACACAGATAAAATACTGTATCTTAACTTCTAATGTTATCAGAATTGAAACTTTGAAATTATTTTCTCTTCAGAAAGTACTTTGTTAAATAGCTAAGCTAACAAAAACTTCTTGCCTATCAATTACTTTCTTGTGGGATTCTTATATATGTAGCATCCAATATACTCAGTTGTAATAATAACCCTTCTGCCTGTGGGATATGTACAAAACCTCCTTTCTCTGTCTAAATCTTTAAACCAGGGAGCATCTTCTGCTAAGTACAATAATTTCTGCACTTCAGTTACTATTGTCTGCCTCTTTACATGAAATTCTTACAGTTATTATGCCTTCTAAAATTCTCACTTTCTCACAAGTTATTAGGGAGATACCACCAAACACAAGAGGTTAGCATGAAAGTCTTACTTCCTTACAAAAACAAGTCAAAGATAATGGTGTTAGATCATTTGCCTGCTCACACCAACGTCCACAAACCATATCAGCTCGAGTTTATCTTGCAATTTTCAAAGGCATCAAAGACAAAACTGGAAGGAACAGCAGAATATTCTGCCAGCTCTAGAATTCCTTTCCATGTCAAAGCAGGAAAGCATGCTGAGAGAGTAAGCTGGACCAGTTTTTGCCAGTACAATATTTGTATACAGTACTGTTTGCCCAGAAAATGAACCATGGGTTCAATGCATTTTTTGTCCGATGGGATTCACTCCACGTTTTCCAACTCCCAAGGATAGGAAGGAAACATTTTTTCCCCCTGCTCACAAGGGGACACAGCGGGAAAGGAAAGAACATGGACATGGACAATATCACTGAGTAAGTACTGTGCTGCAGTGAAGTTCATGGCTCACTCTCCCACCTTCTTTCTTTGAAGGCTTTGACTTCCAGCAATCAATTACAACAGAATCTCACAACAGGCTTTGGAGATGGATGCTTTAGACAACCATGTAAAAAGATCAGCAATATTTCAGTCTAAGGCTGTCATGTACAAAAAGGTACTTTTGAAGAATGTTGTAGAATCCTCAGAAAAGGTACTAATTACATCAACAAAGAAAATAAAAATGCCTAAAAAAAAGGTTCACTTACTATTGAGTAGCATGGGTAAACCTTACTATCTACCAACATTTCTTCAAGAAGATCTTGATCTGTAAAAAGAAAAAAATGTTGACAAGTTATGCCACTCTCCTCAATATTCTATGGAAGTAAGTCACTAAATTGTAATTTTAAACATCATGAAAATTGAGGGCAAATTCAATCACCAACAGTAGCAACCCTATGTAATTCATTTACATGAAAAAGAATAGGCTTTAAATGTTTGATTTCACAAATTCTAATAACACTTAGCTATATTTAAATATTTGAAGGATATGAGTAGTCTGGTAAATATGTATATTCATCCCTAATTAGGATGTGAAAAGAAGCACTGAGATGAACTCAGTTGGTCAGAGCAGGATGCTAGTAACACCAGGGTTGTGGGTTCAATCCCCTTACAGGCCTTCCTTAATGATCCTTGTAGATGCCTTCCAATTCAGAATATTCTGTGAATCGGTGACTCTGTAATAACCTGAAGCTTAATAAAAATTTCCCTAGATCTTTGCAGTCAGGCAGATACAGAACATTTGTTTTTCCACGTTTTCTCTGCTGCATCATTTCTGTTAGCAATTCTTGGGTGAGTTTTGTACTTACATTTTAGAGCTTTGAAAGCCAGTTCATAGGACACACGCCTGGACTGCTCATCTTTAAAAGCCACTGTGGGAGACTCTGAGGCATCTCCATACCGCAGCAGGATTTTACCCGAACTCTTTTCCGTACGAAGGCCTTGAAAAATCTTAGCAGCATTTATGTATATGGAGTCAGGATAGCCATCCTTCCCAATCTGAGTCACTGCTCTTTTTTCAACAGATCCCTTTTCATCCAAAATTTTCGTTTCACTCAAGACTGAAGTACCATTTATAACATCCACATGTGAAGACACCAAATTACTTTCAGAATCTGGCATTTTTCCAGTTGCTGACTGTGTAACTGCAAGTCACAATCCTGCTGCCTCTGCAAAAAAGCAAAGTTTGTATTGAATAATGAAATTTTCTTTCACTAGAATACACTTTTCCCTTCCTTTTAGGGCTTTCAATTTTCAGGCTCTAATCTTGCAAATATGTATATATGTGTATCATCTATATTTCTATACAGCTATCATCTTACACATCATAGAGAAGTATTTATAAGAGTTTTCTTACATTATTTGTTTTCACCAATGCACATGCAAAGACTGGTTACTTGTTTCAGAAAGGCCAGTGCTTTACAATCACTAGTCCTTTACGGAATATACACACAGATCTAATTCTGTGTCCAATAAGAACCATTATTATTGCAAGCAGAATAATATCTCTTACTAGGAATTCTCCGTTAATAAAAAAGACACCAAAATTTCGAAGCAGACATCATGTCTTCCAAAGAGCCATCTTGGAAAGAGCTGCAGTGAATTCCAAATGTTTGTCCACTAAACTGCATATCTGTTCTTAAAAGTGGAAAACAGAGATCACCCAAATGTTAATGTATTTAATGCATTACCTAAGCACAATTTTAAATGCAGGAAACCCATTCTGAGAGTCTCTAGAGTTAATATCCAACTCTCTCTAAGCCCATGTGCATTTCTTAAATTTTCTACACATCTTTCATTAACATATATAAAAATTACCATCCCCAGAGGAGCAATACAGCTTCAAGAAAACGAAAAATTCCCAGAATTAATTGAATGCAAAAATACTCTAAAGTTCCACATAAAACATACCTGAAGTATTGGATTTACCCTACTTGATCTGGTTGTTACAACATGCATTTATGATAATGCCTGGATATGCAGAAGCCATATTAACTGTTCAGAAGTGGGTTAAGCCAAAACAAATTTAAACACAGAATAAAGATTTTTTTAAAAACTAACTAGTCTTCCTGCCTAGGAAAGAATAATACAAAAGAACTACGAGTAGTTTAGTAGCTATAGCACAAAAAGCTAGGCATGGATCTACTGCTGCCAAAGAATTCTGGGTATTTTAGGATTAATAGCACAAAATAGAAGCATTTGGTGGGGGAAGAGGGGAATACCAGTTTAGAAATCAAGAAAGTGCTATTCTGATCGAATGGAAGGGGTCTTCTTTTTTGCCACATTATTTAGTTCATTACAACAATTCTCAAGCTTTTTCCCTGCACTCCGCAGCACCACTAAGGATAAAACATCTCCTCCCCAGTTCAGAAACACTTGCTCAGCATCCTTTCCTCCTCTCTCCTGCCCCCAATCACAAAAAAACAGAGTGGCAATGGAGGATGGCAGCACACAGAGTTGGGGCAAGGGAGGGGGACACAAACTGTTGCTTCTCCAGCAGTCAGCTATGAAATGCTCCATGCTGGGGCAGCATTCCCCCATTCAAACCCTCTTTCCCAAACATGGGTGACACTCAGCCCATCCCTCCCCTCTCCAAGACCAGCACAAGTCAGTGTCTGACCAGCCCAGCACGCTCCACACAATGGACCAGTGTGGCTTCCTGAGCTCTGGCAACTCATCTGGAGGAGGCCATATCTCATTCTCCTTCCTCAGGATTTGCTCTCCAAAACTGAGAACTGCTAACCCTGCAGAAGCAACCCTTACTGTTACTTCACAGAGGCCTCAGACAAACAGTTTCTTCTAGCAGGAGTTTTGCTCCAACACCCCTGTTAGATGCAGCAGTGATGGATCCATGGAGCAAACATAAATTTATTTTATGAAGCCATATTGAAACAGAACAAGCAGTGCTATCAAAAGAAAGCCCTATTCTCCACTAGAATGAAGCACCAGATCACCTAAAACAAATTGAAACACTTGTGCTTAGAAAGGAAAAAAAACTATAAATGCTTTCATGATCTTTTACACTATTTTGACCAGCAAACATTTATCTCACAGAAACAGGGGCACCATGACAGAGACCTGAAACTTATATGTCTTCTCCAGGGGAATGCAAATATTCTATTTTTGAATATGCAGCAAGTGAACTATGTCTGTGGTGTAAGGACTTTGAAGATTTGTAGAGTTCACAATTATTCTTTGTGACTTCTTTGCCAAAGCCATTTTTGCTGAGCCACAACACACACTGCTATCAGGATGATTTGATGAATATACTTTCCCAAAAGACAAATGTCATCCTAATAAAGATGAGATGCCAGTGTTTTGCCCTGTGCAGACACACTGCATGCTTGCAACACTTTAAATCACAGTGTGATTTACTGAATGCTGTGCCAAGCAGACAACATCAAGCTGGATTAATACAAAGCTCAGCTGGGAAGAAGAGCTTCCCAGACAAGGGAGAAAAGATCCTGCCTTTATTTGTGGATCTCAAGCAGATTACTCAGTTGACAGGAAAAATAAAACAAGCAAAACCCACTCAAGGTCCCAAGGCTTCCAAAACCAGAATGGCTTGAAGGATATCTCCAGTTTTGACTAAATAAACTCAAGCAGACAGAATTATGACATTTATTCATTGCACAGCATAGTAAGTGATTCACACACACACATCCCCATAAAAATCACTAATTCCTTTGTTTACACATCAGTAAGTGTATTTTTCCCATTTCCTCAGTTATCACCTTTTTCAGTAGTCTCTACAAATAAGGAAAAGAGATGAGAAAACAGCCCCAGGGCACTTGTGTTGTATCAGGTACAGCAGGCAGCCTGACCACCCAGTCCCGACCCACATGAACAGGGACCCCCAGAGAAGCAGGTGTGTGAGCATGGACCTGGCTGCTCACACACCAACAAACAGTAAAACCCTGACAGCGTAGGTACACCCTGGTTTTCATGTCACTAACCCTGTGGGGACGCATGACAGCATCTGCTTCCTACCATCCCTGCGACTGACACTGAGCTCCAAAGTCTCTGCTGTCCCCAGCTCCAGCCAAGCTAGAGGGCAGCGAAGACTTCAGAGAGTGGGGAAAACAAGTCAGCCACCACACCATTCCCCTACTGCCCTTTATTTATGAGAAACAGCTGAACTCGACTCACAGGGCAGGCATATAGAAGGGGAGGAGGGAAAAGCAGCTATCTCTTTGTAAAATCAGGCAAAGCGTTCGTTCATTGAAACACTGCCCGGACAGGCCCTGAAAGGCAGCCAGCTCCCCAGAGCCGCGCGGCCGCGGCAGCGCCACTGCCCTTGGCCTGGGTAGGGCCGCGAGGCTCGGACCTG
>NW_005054297.1:9950748-9977840 GCF_000277835.1 Geospiza fortis | reverse complement strand
GGCTCCATCCGCGGGGGCCGAGCCCCCAGCCCACGGCATCCAGCGGGGCACAGAGCGCCCGGCAACGGCGCGCACGGGGCTGGGGCGGAGGAGCGCTTGGAGAGGCTTCCCTGAACCGACCTCCGAGCAAATCCCTTCGCGGGAGAGAGAGCTGCTCCCACGCTCCTTTTGGAACTTCAGTTTGTTTTGCTGGGTTTTTTTAAAACCCCCTTTGTTGAAAAAAAAAAAAAAGTCCAAACAGCATTAATTGTCGCAAACTCCGTGAGCACGCTTACAGCCAAGTGTTACCGACACTCACACGCCTCACAGCATCGAAAGGCCACCAGTGACAGGACTGGAACTCCCCCAAGTACAGGAATAGCCCCAGATAAGCTGCTGGGGTTTCGCTTGCACTTGAAATTAGCAGCGTGATCTTGTAATGTTCTAGCTGCCTTGGCCTCTGCTTTTATTCAGTTTGAAAACATAATTGGGACATACTTTAAAGTTGTTTCCAGATGTTTTGTTTTTTAAAAAGAGCGGGAGAGGGGAAAAAATTATTGAAAATATTCCAATAGTCAATAAATCAGCCATAACCTTTGTAAAAAACCATAAATCTTCTTTTTCCCTGTGGAGTTTTCCTGTTACATTAATGCTTTCATGGACTACTTTAATTCTCCTGAATAAGAGGGAAACCGCTGTGATTCTGTTAAAATCTGTGATGACTTTTGGAGTGTCATTTCTCCAACAAGATCCTGCGTAGCACCTCGCAACAGCATCTGTCACAGGTACAAGTGTCCTTATGGAAGGAAGATAGAAGTATAGACTTCTGCAGCAGGGCTGCACAAAAGCTAGGTAACCAGGGTATGGCTTGGCTGCACGTTTGGTAAAGCTCAGTACAAACCTTAGTCTAGCCATGTTTTTACAGATTGTGAGCTTACAGAGATTTTTGGGAACAAGCTGCATTGAAGCCCACAAGCCAGTGCTTGTTACTCCTGTCAAAAACTTGGGTGTCAGCCAGATCTCTTTCTGGTATCAATCTTATCAGATATCTAGGCAAACCAAGATGTGACTCTGTGCCATCGCCTGCATCAGGACTAGAAAGTTTGGGGAGTTAAAAACAGTGCTTAATTTGTTGATGACACCCCTCTGGATCTGCTATGTGCTCCAGCACGGCTGGTGCAACTTTGACAGCAGCAATTAATTACAAAGAGAGCCAAATATGCTGGGTAGACTTTGCACGTAGCAGCTCAAACAAATCTTGAATCCTTCCTGATAAATGGGTAAAATACATGTTTAATAGGTTGTGTGGATCAATAGGGCAGTATGCTAGCTACAGTATAGATAGAAAGGAATTTTTTGTGCTGGTTTTTCCATTTTGTTCAAATAGATATGGCAGCTCTTTTAAAAAGACACAACTGGAAATTGCTGCCCAAAGTCAATTTCATTTATGTGTACTCATATTTCATCTTCACTTTGAAATAGTTTATTTTGCTAAAAGTTCTGCTAAGAATTGTCAGTATCTAGAACTATTTGTCTTTCAAAAGAAATAAATATATATTAGCACCACTATCTCATTTCCATTTTGTCTGTGACATTTTGATCTACTATCCCCTCATAGGAAGCCCCTGTAAAACTCCTTCATATTTTAAGTTGGACTTTTTAGTCTACGTGCTTTTAACTTATTCATGGCCAGAGAAAAAAGGAAACAGTGTTCTGTTCCATCTGGGGCCTTTCTTCCCAGAGCTTAGGCTGCTCTGGAGCTGAGCAATCTCATTAGGGTTAATTTGATGCAAGCTGAAGTAGCTCACTGGCTTGCAGGCTCAGCACCCTAGGTAGTGCATGAATGAATTGCTGACAAAGTAGAGCATTAAGAATGAGAATAAAATATTAAATCTCACTTCCTTTCAGCACAACTTGTAGCACTTGAGTGTGTTTGTTAGGCTAAATAATGTCAAATTTGGTAAATTGCTTCATTGAAGGTGAGCAATAGAAAACCATTAGGCTATTTTATGTAAGATAGTGATTTAAACTATATCTTGTACTCAAGGACTGGATATGGTAAAATATCCAGTGAGCTTGGTGGCTTGAAGATGACACAGTGCATTGAGTTGATACTTCTGTGGGAGTGAGATCTTGCTCTTAAGTCACAACTTTCATCTCAGAGTCCGCCTGCCTATATTCGAAGCCAGGGATCTTTTATTCCTATGTAGATAATTTATCTGATTTTTATCTGACCACTCCCTCTGTATCATAAGGTCTTTCTGACCTCATTTCTAATGGTGTCCCTCATCCTTAGTACTCCGAATACTTTTATGTATCGGCAAACTATCACATCTCATTGCTTCTCTCCCTTTCCAGATTGTTGCTGAACAAAAAGAAGTCAGTATATAAATTACTAAAGAACTCCACTGATGACTTCCCTTCACACCTTTCCTTACAATCTTTTTGCCAGTTATTCATCCATACAAGGACATTCTTTCGTACCCCTCTTATTTTGAAATTACAATCCCAGTATAATAAGTTATGCAGAGGCAGAAAGATCAAAATCTGCCATACTGGTCATGCCCACAAATGTTGATTTCTGAAACTCTCTGTTTCTTCAAAAAATCAAGAAACATCAAATATTTGATTTTTCTAGTGAAGTGGCAGGTGCTGACATGGTATAGTAAAACCTAGGAGATCGTAGGAGTTTCAATTCATCTAAGCCTTTTACACTGTAGAAGTTTTGATTACTTATTGAATTCACAGGAACTTGGGTTTAATGGCTTGTGAAGTTCTTCATAATTAAAGACCAGTGAGTAAATAATTTACTTAAAGCAAGTCAGATGTCATTAACATTCTATGCCAGGATGCCATGTGTAACAAGCACATCTGTACTTAGCACCACGCTGTTATTGGTGGCCATGGAACCTGACCCTGTGTGAGGTTGCTCTCTTTTGGTAGTTCTTTCAGACTAGATTCAATATGTGAGAAAGGTTGCCTTTTTTTTTTGTTTGTTTGTTTTTTGACCCAACACAGGTTGCCAAATTAATATGTAAACAGACCTATCATGTAGTAACTGGGAGTTGGTAAGTGAACAAAGACTTCACCAGTTTTGTCCCTCTTTTTTTACTCTGTAAGTAACTGTGGTTTCAGTGAAACTGAAAATAATTTTGATACAGAAATGTTAAGAAATTTAATTGTTCAAAACAGATAGTCCCTGTAATACTTTGTTTTATTCAAGGATGTTTTTGGTTCACTTTTCAAACCATTTAACAAGTACCATGTGTTAAAACCTTTAGGGAGCTGTAGTGGGGAAAAACATATGACATGTTACCTTAAATTCCTTTTTTCTGTCTTTCCTTCTTGTTGAAGTGTTACATTTAGTGTAAATTTCTGCAATACTCATAATATCCTATTTATGGTCACCTTCCCTGCCTCAGAACTGGAAGATCTAAGTTCTAGAGCAGAGTGTTTTTCATTAGATTTAGAAACTAATTTGAATTCAGTATAATAACTTCAGCCTTAAATCTTCAACTATTCAAGCATACTCAAACTGGAGTCCAGCTGCCTGAACTCAAATGTAAGCTGAGAGCGTAGGGCAGACAGAGAGGAAGTACAGGTGATAAACAAATCTTCCTCCTTTGCTTTTCTAGTCAATTTGCAAATCCAGTCAAAAATGTAAGGGGTTCATTTAAACCCCATTTTTTTGCATTTAGTTTCTCTAGCTGTTTTTTTTTACATTTAGTTTCTCTGGATAATTTAATTTTATTTTTAAAGGTAATTGCCAATGAGTCCAAAAGTTGCTAATGGCTACTGAATGATCAACTCTTCACTGGAAATCTTGCCCAGGTATGTTTTGTGCTTAACAACTGAGATTTTATTTAATTTTTATCTCATTACACTTGCAAGAAATCTTGTATTAGGCTTTACAATAAGGGGAGGGGGGGAAGTCTGTTTTGCTATGGAATGTTATTTACCTCATTCACTCTTCTGACCAATTATTTTACAGCTGGGAGGACTTGAACTCAGAATAACACAGAACAACTAACAGGAATTGGCTTGAAACTAACAAATGCCCTGGTAGAAAACAGTAGGATAACTAAAGCATTATTTTAGCAGTTGGAAGTGTGGAGAACAAGGAAAAGCTGATGACGAGGAAAGCTCAGAAAGAAATCTGAAGATCAGGCACCAGAATAGTTGATGCTAATAAGATGTGTAGGAGCTTGAGAAAAGAATGGAGGAATATGAGCTGCTTCAGGGATAATAGGAGTAAGAGACAGGAAAAAGAGCCAAAATTTCTAGCCAGAGGCTATCAGAGAAGGAGCAGAGCAAATTAGTGGAGTTTTCAGTCACACAGAAGCAAGGGGTACAAAAATCACTGCAGTGGTAATTAACATTTTGGTCACTTATGACCTTAGCTTTCCAGTCTTCAAATATTATTATTATTATTAACATTCTGTAAAAACACAGCAGCCAGGGTATTAATAAAACATTCCTCTACAGATATACTCTTTCATTACATTATAGATTATGTAAAAGTATTTCTATCATTTATTTACCAAGAATATGCAAAACTGAGTTCCTTATTTCTCATGGTTATGACCTTTAGCTAGTATAGTAATCATTACTGCTAACATTAAGATTCAAGAGTGATTTTCTGTTCGCAAATACTTCTCATAGACAGGCATAAATTCCTGTTGGTATACATGGACAATTGTCAAAATAATATTGTTTAGCAAAGCTAGACTTTGACATATTCATACAAAAAAACACCCTCTTCAGATACTCTTAATATAAATATGTATGTATATAGATGCATATTTTTATAATTTATATAAGAATATATTGTATAAATGTATATTATTATTGTATATAAATATTAAAATATATATTTCTCATTTATAGCTATATATAAATATAGATATATATTTAAAATATTATTCCTGGATTTAAGAACAGGATAGCAATTACCAGTACAAATATTTCCCTCTGTAATCTAATTACAGCTCAAATGTGAGGACTTAACATATAAGTCACCTCAGTTGCTAATGCTTATCCTTTACCAAGAAAAATAAAGCTACTGCATACATTCCATAGAAACCATTTGTGCAAGACAATGTTCAGTTATGCAAATACTAATAAAATTGCAAAGATGTCTGCCAGGAAGATAAAGGAGATACAGCACAGAGAAGTAAAGCACGGTCAGATAATTTGACACCAAAAAGCAGCAGCTATATGGTCTGGCAAGATATGAGAGAAGACATTCCTTCACCTTTCAGGGACAGCACATTCTGGTTATAGAGATATAAACAGCTCCTTTAATTTTCATCTTGTACATAAGTAAGCACACCTATACAGAATGAAGAGCCCTGAAGCTGTACATGCATAATGAAACAAGCCTCAAAAGATTTGTTCACATCCCTACAGCTGCAAAATTAAATAATAACCTGCCTCATTAGTACATATTTTGTTGTACATGTATAAAGTGGTGCTCAACAGTTCTGTTGTCTGTTTTCTTCCTTACTTCTATAACTTAGGTTCAGAGACAATCTGAATGTCTAGGACAACTTGAGCAGATGTGAAGAAATGAGACCCTCTGTTCTTTTCGAGCACTCCTCAACAGGTAAGCCTAGACACCAAGACAGATTTAGGCTCTTGACAAGAATGGCTGGGGGGGGGGCATTCAGCCTTTCACAACTTGCATCTACTGAGCTAAATTTAAACACTCCTACTGAGTTTACTGATACAGGATCATGCTTTGCCTCTGCCCAGGTAATATCCACCTGTCAGTTTTGAGATTCTTAGTTCATTGTACCCATTGTTCCAAATTAATTTCATTCCATTCACAAGGAAATAGTAAGTATCCAGTTCTGTGGGAGGACTGGTGTTGTAGGGATGTACATGTTCCTTTCCCCACTCTGTCATTTCACACTGTTGTTGATACCCCTCTTACTATGGTGGCAAGTTTCAGTAACAGGGACCACAAATCTGTGCCTGCTAGTTCTCCCTAAAATCCAAATTCACTGCTGCCTCTCCCCTGATCTTGTCTCTGCTCTGTAAATCAAGGCCAAGGTAAACTCTAAGGAAGGCATTAAGGTATCTGTGGTCTAAACCAAGTGAAGCCACTTGCTGCTAATGCCCACAAGCACCCACTTCACTGTGGTTAATTTTGTTGTTAGCATAATCAATTATATACCCAAGAATCTTCTTGAGCTTGGTTAATTTTTTTCTCCTTTTTCTGGAGGGGAATTCCAGTTTTCAAACTCCTTCCATCTGCAAATGGGTCTCCAGCCCCTGTCTTATAAAACTGGGAGTATCTATCTGCCAGATCAAACAGCTCTTACAGCTCTGGATGTTTATACTGGGTACCTTGTAAGAACAGGGGTGATTTAGAAGAGCCTTGCATTCCAGTAGCCTTCCCCATGACTCACTATCATCTAATAGCACATTTTTCAGCCCAGACTATTTTCATGTGTCTCTTAAGTGTTTGTAATATGTGTTAGGCAGTGATATAAATAAAAACTGCAAAGCCTAAAAAGAGATCAGTACTCTAAGCACATGTTGTTATAATTATTATTGTTGTTGTTGTTATTATTGCAGTCCAGTAGATTTTGCAGGCAGAAAATACCAGCTTTGTGAGGGTTTTCCTACTTTCTTTCCCTGCTGGAAACTAAGTAACATAGTAACCAAGTGTTGAATCTCAGTTGAATGTCAACACGCTGACTTTGCAACTTAAGATACACACCTGTGTTAGAGACACCTTTCTGATTAACAGCATTCATCACAGTGCCTGTTTGCAATTTTCTCTGCTGATGAAGCCGATTTCTCTTTCAGAAATCTTCGGCTCTCCTCTGCAGATAAGAATATTGCAGAGGAGTCTAACTCTCCTTGGAATGCTGCCAACCATTTTAAGTCTCAAAATTAACTCAGTCCTATTCACAAGATCAATCACTTCTCTCTCAAATGTATTTTATGTAAAGCAGATTTGTGAAGAGTGTTTTTTAAGCAGTGAAATTTCATTGCAGCAGTTGTGGCAGTGCATATGCATCGTCAGGTCATTGCCTAGGAATGAGATTGCTTGACCCATTATGCAGCCACAGCCATAAGAAATACACTGTGCTCCTATTTATTGCTTTTTACCATTTGCAACCCACTTGGTAAGTTTTTTTGAGAGAAATTGTCCATTTTTTCCCTTCTCCCTTTGTGGCAATCTTCCAGCAATAATGACAAAATTGTCTGTTAATAACATGAATGGACAAGTTTTTTAGTATGACTATTGCATTCTCACCAATACCTGGCAGAATTGACAACGAAAAGACGCATTCTTAGCCCTGGCAAGTCACGGTTGCATTTTTATCTTCTTGAACAAACAAAAATGAGAAAGTCCTCCCAAACAAAGATTAAAATAATTTAATTCACTGAACAAGCAGAGGCAACATAGGAGTATTCATCAAAGCCAGGAGGATAAAGAAGAGAAACAGTGGCTTTGAATCACATTTCTGTTCTAGTATTATGCTGAAGTTCAATGTTGCTCAGGACATAACCTAAAACTAGAAGCAAGTTGTCACTGTTTGCCTTCTGATACATCTTAGATTAATGGCTTTTTTAAGACCTTTTGTCTGCAAAACAGGTAACCTGCATACCCCAATGACTTTTAAAGCTGTCTTTATGTTGTGTAATAGAACACTGCTAGGGCTTGGAGCCTGTTCTCACAGTGCCCATCATTTCCTCTCTTTGTGTTCCTCACTTTGAGCCTGGTTTCTTTCAGGGAGTGAAGAACAGATGTGACCTGTTATAAAGTCTGGCGCTTCCCTAGCCTGTATCCTGCAGTGTTTAAGTGCTCTAAGAAATGGGGCAGGCTTTAGAAAACACAGCCTTCCAACTGATTTCATGCATCTAATAATAGCCTCTCAGGCAAGGAACTGTGCATGTGCCTCGTGCAAGCGATCACAGCGTCATAGGCAGAGACATACAAGCTACAAAGTAGGAAAAACAGTTTTACAGGCTGCTGACAGGTTTCTATTCTTTCCATGCAGGAAAAGACATCAATTCAATATTGGAATGGACAACATGGAGATAAGAAGACAATTTTCTTCCCCACAGTTTTAGTATAAAAGGATTTATGCAGCTTTTGCTGTTCTCATTGAGGACTGGCCTGAGTGTTTCTTGCATGTGATTTTATGGCTTGTTTGCTTTTTTGCATTACTCAGTGGATGTTGGTGGTAAGGTTGCACTTTCTGAGTGGTTAAATTTGTTAATATTAATAGCTAGAGATACCGAAAGCTGTTGTGCACTGCTGTGATCATATTAGCTTTCCAAGCAAAACTTTCCTGAACAGAAATAGCTTGTCTGTCCTAGATCAAAACAGCCATCAGGCTTCCATTTAAAATTTCACTGATTCTGCATCTGTATTCTAGTCTAGTTCAAGCCAAAGAACACTGTGTACATTAGCATTCACAACTTAGTAATTGTTCTCAAACATTTTGAGTTTCTGTAGAAACTGTTGGAATTAGATCTAGTGCTTTTCATAGGAGAAAAACCAGTTCTATTCAAAATACTGCAAGGAAACTTAACAAGGAAATACTAAAAAAAGGATGAGAGTATAAAAGATTGTGAGCATATTCCCATTTATCATAATCTTTTTTCCCAAATCTTTGCATATAATAAATTCTTTGTGAAGCACTCATTCAGTTATGCTAGCAAAGGATACCATAACATTGACTTGCAAAATTACATGGAAGGTAAAGCTCCTCTGTTCTTTCACTTGTTAAAACCTTCAGTGATATTGTTAATCAAATAGAAGCACTGCAGGGCCCTGAGTTTTCATCTTTTTATGTAGGTGAATGAAACACTGACTGTTTGATATCAGTGTATTTATTGGCAATTTGAAGATTTTGTTCTTCCTGACAGGGCTTCTGAATTTCCCTTTATCTGCAGAAGTATCATTGAGAGGAAAATATAGGGATGCAAGTCTAAGCAACTTTTTTCCTTTCTGAAACAAGAGCTCCAATAGGTTTATATTTAAGTTACAGGAAAAGTTCTCAATTATTTAATCTTTTCTAATTTATTAAATCCCTGTCTTGTTCATCCAAATCAACTCCACTTGGATTCAGCGGTGGTCACTGGAAGCCCTAGGCAGTGGTATTGGTCACAGGGAGCCCTGGGCAGTCAAAATACTACTTAGCTCACCCAGTTTGAATTTTAAATGTCTTTGTTACATGGAATTTCATATTTTCGAAATTTATGTGTTCAGGTCATTGGCAGTTAGAAAAACTGACAAAGATTTCTAAAACAAATGAAGAGTATTTTACTTTTGCTTGAGGATATTCACCCTGCAGATTCATCCCACTTAATTAGGGCAATTTTTTACTGAGATGGACCAGTGAGAAGGAGAGACAATTAGTAATGGTCATTTCAGTGATATTTCAATAAGGGATCGGAACATTGTCTTCTAAACAGGCATTGGATTACTCCTAAGAAATCTTCCAGATTTAATCTCTCAAGTTTGTGTTGGAAGTTCACAGCATGAAGTCCAATGATCCATTCAGAACCTACAGCAAAAATCTCACACTGTTTTTACAGATTTCAGTTCTGGCACTTGACTTCTTTGGCTCAGCAGTAACCCCCTCATGATGTGAAAGCTCCCAGCATGTATGGAAAGGATATCTGTGGTGTAGGGGGCTACTCTCCTCATCTGAAAGATTTCTAGTAGTGATTTGTGTTACAATTTCAGCCAAGAGAGCAGTTAATAGTAGTTTAAACCTGATCTGATTGCTGAATTTCCTATGGTTCTGCTACTTCCTGGCACTGTTCAAACTCTTCCAGTTTACCTTGCAGAACTCAATCCACAGTGGTATCCTGATACCTACATAGAAGGAAATTGAAAAATACTGCCATCTATTTCTTCACATGAGAAGAATTCCAGAGGCAAAGCAATATTCCCAAATTGAACTTTGCCAGAATGTTTTTTAAATTGAACATTATAATGAAATTCTGTAACATTACACTGAATTTACCATACAAAACATAATTTCAATAGAAGACATTGTCAATTTGGCAGTGTTTCATCAAACATCTTGGTTATCTGATTGCATTAATTCTACATATCCAGATTCTCCTTGTTCTGGTGTTATATCTCTCCCCACTGGAATCCAAGCCCTGGAGTCAAATAAGAAAATATCCCCTACTCTTTGAACATGTTGGATCAAAGGAATGAATGACATCTCTGATCTCTGAGAACAGAAAAGCACACACTTTGGTAAGATCTTGCTCACTGTTAAGAAACCATGACTGGAGACACAGCACATGGTTAAGACAGTTAGGGCCAACCCATAAAGTCCAGAGCTCAAACTTCATCTGTAACTGAGTTAATGTGATTTCTGGTGTTAATGCTCATTCAATCCCACACTGAAAATTGCAGATCCAACATTTGTGTGTTTGGAACATAATGTTTAAATACCATAAAAGTCATTAAGCTTTTCTCTAGATAAGCTTAATTTAATCACAGCCTTTCTGAGCCCGTCATAACAATCTGGGTTTTTCTCCTACATTCCTGATGCATTGACATCACTTCAACTGCTATCAAGAAATATCACCTTCAATCAAGTAAAACAGCATCATTAGCTGGTTCAGCAAACTCCTCAGGCATTAAGGAGATGTTGTGGAGTCAAGTGCTCTCTGTCAGTTGTTTCGCTCAGCCTGCTGGCGGAAAGCGGCCATCTGCAGCGTGGCGCACCCCAAAGTGCATGTAGTACATCAGCCCTCAGGCTCCGGAGCTGCCAGGAGCATTCAGGAGCTGCAGCCCTGTAGGAGCTGCCTGCCGTGCCCTCGGGAGCGCCGCCGCTGCCTGGCTCGGCATTGCCACCTCCCGGCCCAGCCCCGGCACTCCCGCATTCTGCTGGATTCTCTCCGTTCCCGAGCGTGGGCAGCGGCGCCGGCTGTTCCAGCGCCGGGCAGTGCTGCTGGGCGGGGTTTGCCGCGCACGAAAGGCTGGTGAGCGGGGAAACATGGGGCACAATGGCACTGGGAATCCCGTCGTGTAAAGCCCGTGCGACAGTATAAAGGTGCTCTCATGCATGTGAGGTTTGTGGGTTCACACAGGACGCTACAGGTCCTCGCTGTATTTTCAAATGCTAAGGCTGAGAATCAATCCACTGTTGCACCAGGGACACCCTCACCCATCCGCTTCATTGGCTTTATATGTTGCCTGCTGACTTTTGGGCAAAGTTCAGTATTTCTTAACTAGCATCCAGTACAAATGAGCAGTAGTCTCATTTTCCTTGCCTGTGCTTCTCCATTTATCTCACCCTTCTGTATAACCTATAGTTGGTAGGGACATACAGCATTCGTCCATCACAAAAGTAAACCTAAGCCTAAAACATTTGTTCATTTGACAAATGGATTAGAGCTAATGCCTTTTCACCACACCTCTTATCCTGGGATTTCTTATCACCTCTGTGTCAGATATCACTGGTGCAATGGCACCTGAACACTCTGTGGCCGTATCAGTGCAAAGTCTGATGGCTTAACTTAAGCTGTTGCACAAGGCAGTTCAAGTGAAGCTGGCGGTTACTGCATAGATGATAGAAAACACCCACATATTTTCTTCCACCAGCAGAGCTGAGAGGACACACATTCAGAGGGGATCATACAGCTGGGAGTCATATGCATTGTCAGTCTCTGGTGTTTTTTTCAGTGAATACTCTGTGTATGACTTCCATCATGCCTTTCGCTGGGGGCTTAGAGCTTGGTCTTATTTAGAGTCATTCCATTTAAATGTTCCTCAGCTTGCTGTGTATGAAACATTTTAACATCAAATTTAGAAAATGCACCCTCCCCTTGCAGGTTTACAGGTGCATTTTCTATTTAAATCTCATGAATACATGAAAACATTAAAGTGCTGAGTGGTTAATAAATATAACAAAACCAGCAGAAAAAATTATATAGTTAGCATTATATATCTTTTCTTTTGTGCCTCTGGTGGATATGCCCATCTGTACAGCAGTCAAGGAGCCATTTTAATTAGAATTTAAATTAGATTCTATAGACCTGTGAAGAAGAATTAGAAAAAACCAGGCCAAAAGATACTACCAACTGCAGAGAAACTCATCATGCACCAGCAGTGTCCTGGTAAATAATGTTCTCTAGCATGATGGCACTGGAGAACGAAGGCATTGCAAGCTCTATCACAGAAAGAGTTCTTATGTGAGGACTTCAGATCAGCAGGCATGAAGAGGGTTTCTACATATTTGAACCTCTCAGGAAGACACGTAAGACAGGAAAACCTCAGCTATCAGCAGGGTTTTAGATTTCCTGCATCAGTAGCTTTATATGTCATTTTCCAAGTGAAAAACTAATTTGATTAAAATTTTGTAGTGTCCTGTGTCAAAGCTAAGGCTAGTTTTTGGATACCTTTTTCCTCTGGGCAATAGTACATGCCAGTCTTCAGGACTGACAGTTCAGCACTTTCACCACCTTTCCATTAAAATTAATTTAAATGTTAAAATAAAAACTCTATGGGTCTGCTGTTTCTCAAATAGAGGAGACTCATGATGCTAATTGATGAGCAAACTTCTCAGATCCTGTTTTTTCCTAGGTGCAGGTCGTGAACTGAAACTTAGCTAGATTCAAGGTGCTGACTGGGTAAAAGCATCAACATTTGGGGTCCCACAGGTCATAACATTTACTGCAAGGTCAACTGCTGTAATATGGATGCTGAATTTTGAGCTGGTTTTTCCATTAGTCATCAGAGTGCTGTGAAATTAGTCTGAACTGGTACTGACTAATGGGTGTATCACAGTAATTATCAGTGCATTTTGCTGTATTTTTTTCTTGCTGTGGAATAATCACAGAGTATCTATCATGCATGCCAGCCAGAAGGGAACATTTTTTCTTCCGTAAGGGCTAGTGGTATATAACGGCACAATTTTATGTCTGCTGGTATTTTCAGGGTTTTCTCTTTATTAAATGATGAAACGTTTCATTCAGCTCGGGAAAATGACTGGTCTTAGCAGCGGCTCCCAGCGCAGAGAGCCAGAGCCGGTCTCTCCCTTTTTTCCTGCAACTCAGCTGCTTTTCCAGCAGGAGGAGCTGCAGGAACAAGGAGCCAGTTCCTCTCAAACTTCGACTAAGGAAAAATACCTGGGATCATTTGTCAGGAGAGTTCCCTTTCGTCTACGCTACTCTACAATAGGTCAAATACAAAATATTTTTGAGAGAGTCATTTATTATCAACCGATTTATTCTTCGTTTTGCAAGGAGTAAAAGGTCTATCAAGTAATTAAGATAGTGCTGTTGAGTACTCATGTATAGCAAATCTTTTTTAGTTTCAGCTGTCAGTTATTAGCCACTGAGTACATGACAGCTGTGCAAATCCAGCTAAAAGAGACATAAATATGGTTGAAAGGGAAGTGTAGGTTTAGCTTTCTATTACTTAGGGCAGTATTTTTAAACAAACAGAATAGTGCAACTAAGCAAAGGAAACTGAAATGGCAGCATAAATAAATTGACTATGCATGATAATAGATGTTTAACTATGGATAAAAAGAAGTTTGGCTATCTATTCAGCATGTGTACCTTTCTTGTATATTGCTCTGTTTCATTACTAAATGTACTGGCATAACTTCATCTATATCCTCACTCTTTTTCATGGAAGTTTTTTTCTTATTGTTCATTTGTCTTACCTTAGGATTCTGTCATGACCAGATCCTGTGACAAGTTCTCTGCATGGGTTTGATTTCGTTCCTACACGTGTGCCAACAAACACTTTTGTACTTGGGAAAATTATGCAATGGCAGCATATAGACAACTTACATGCTCTAAGTTAAGCAAGTGCTAAGCTCTCTGTAGGATTTTGGCCTTATTCATAGCAGGTTTATCCAATAACTTACATCTGGTTAGGTTTTGCTGGCTGGTTTGGTCATTATCTTTGCTCCTCATGTCTCTTTCTCAAACTGTGCAGTGTCACAGTGATATTTTTCCCTCTCTCATTAGGTATTTGTTAGACCAAGTCATACTATGTTTCATTTACCAAGTTGGGCCCTTAATAAACTGGAAAATAACTGGCCAGGTCCTAAAAGCATTTGACATTCGTGCACAAGGAATTAATATAAAGTTATTTGGCACCCCTACACCTGGATACTTACAGCATCCTTTTTACCTGGCTCCCTTTTATAAATGCTCAGTGTTCAGCTCTGGAAGAGCTTTGCATTCTGGCACAGGGTGTCACACTACAACTTCCTTAATTAGGTGTGCATTTAAACTGTGAAACAGAAGCTGCCTCCAGGCCAGGTAGAAAATATCCAAATCTAAACTTTATGGAAGTTTGGGTTTAGATACGAGTCCAGAACTTCACTATCTCTTTTTGGGTGCTTTTCTCAATGCTTCCCCAGAGTTCCAGAGCCATGCTCTTAAGCGTTGACATGACAGTTTGCAGAATATATCACCTTCCAGTTGTATTCATATGCTCTTCTGCCTGTTGGTTATAGCAGCCTGACAAGCTCCTGAATCCAGATAAAATAGTAGCAGAATTTTACTGAGGTGAAGTTTGTCTTACCTGCTTGTTTCATCACATGGTCAAAGGATGCTTTAACAACCACTTCACTGGGAATAAATTTATGTTGGTCCTGCCACAGAGTTGTTACGCTCAGGAATTGCTTCAGTCGGGTTGAGATGGACAAATCCCCCTTCCAAAGAATGAGTGAGGCAAAGCCAGCGCTTGTTCTAGAAACTTTCCAAGCCAGACTAGGTGATAATGTCAGATCCTCTCCTTCCTTTAATCAAAAGAGTGAACTTTCAGCATGTGTCACTGTGAACATGTTTGTTTAGTTACTAGATGAGGTGGAAACAGGACATGGTCACAAGGGATAACCACAGAGCAGCCAGGCTGGGAGTCCTCCTCACAGAGCTGTGCAAGTCTTGAACCAAAAAGGAAGAAAATATGAAACTTGGCTGCCTCTGCCTCAAAAGACATAGTCACCACGGTTTTGAGGGAGGAGATAATGAAAGGAGGCTGCAGATGCACATATACCACTCTGGAGGGATTTTAGGAGTTTCCCCATGTCTGCCAGCCCAAGATCCTGATGAGTGCAAAAGATTGTGAAACTGTTGTGGATGTTTGTGTTTAAGTAGGAAACTGAAGATCCAGTGTGTTTGGCATCTTTTCTTCCTGACTTCTAATACTTTTCAGGCAAGAATCCTAGGCTGGAAACAGGTGGATCTTGAGGTGTAAATCTGGTGTTGTCGCATCCTGATAGCTGAATGCACACTCGTACAATCTCGGCATTGAAATGCTGACGTTTGAAAATATGGAAGGGGGGGAAAGTGGACCTACATTTGATAGTATTGTGAAGGAATTGCACTACTTCTGAAGATTGCCTGATGCCTGCGCTTGTTTTAAAGTCAGGGCAACTAGATTTTTTTCCAGTTTCTGTGCCTGAGTTAATGTGCCAAGAGAAATACAGGGACTCTGTCAGTCCTATTCTAAGCCTAGTTGAGACTCAGGGATGGATGCCCACCATTATCTTCCTCACACTCATTTTTCTGGAGGTCTCTCCTTTGTTTACTGTCTCCTGGAACAAAATTTTCCTGCCACCCTGTTCAGACTACAAAGAAAGTGATTTTCGTTCCCCTTTCATCACTTGTATTTTATCAACTATCACCTAATCTCCAGCCTGAAAGGTGTCTTCATTTGAGTATAGCTCCAGGCTTCCACTTAAAACATTACAGACATGATACTTTTGAGCTGTTGAGAGCAGCGATCCTGCTCCAGTGATCCTTTAAAATATGTAGATATAGAAAGTCCAGAGTCAGTAATCCTTCACCTCTGTAAAAGAATTACTTATTAGGTTTTTATAAAAAATAAGGATGCCTAATTTGCTCTCTGAATGCCTAGGGCTTACACAAATTTTTTCATCACAGTGTTCTAATTATCTAAAATAGATGTGAATGTAAACAAAAGACATATTTTCTCAATACTTAGAAAAATATAAATAAGTATAATATGGTGTTTGATTTTGAAAGATAATAGATTTATCATCAAATGTCAGATAAACTCAGAGTTTGGCTTGATTCTACCTCAATTTCACAAATTAAAGGCAATAAAACATTAGTTCATGGACTATCATTTTAAATTCCCATCGTTGATGAATAGCAGTTTTAAGGAAATAATCTCTGTGTCTTTTTATTTTAGATACAGTTAACTGTGTCAAATTTCTGAAGAAACGTTGCATCACATGGGTATCTGTTGTTAGGTTCCCCAAGTTTGTGACAAACTGGGTAGAGATAAAAAAACAGACTTTTTGGTTTTAATACACAGCAAAAGAATATTGAAAGTATTCTTCTTTGATACAGATTCTTGTAGTGAATGGGTATCACCATCAGAGTGGAGTCTTATTCTGGCATTTCTTGCTAGAATAAGAAAGATTTGTATATTTTAATGGAATATCTCTATATAATAGTCTGCACAAAGTTTGAGTCCCTAGTCCTTCTGCACCAGTCCCCCCTGCCCATGAAAAGGATAAATTACTGCTGTGTATTTACTACAGTTTTTCTTTATCTCCATTTACTATGTGCCCTTTAGCTCCCTGATAGGTAATTAATAATATATTTGGTCTTGGGGTTATTTGTATTTGTAACTTTACTCTTGGGGAATCTTAACCAGTTTGAACTGTATCTGACCTCATTTTTCAAGTTTTTCTTAAGAGCAAAGTTATTAATCTTCAGATTTCTCAAGCCGAGTCACGCATTAATGTTCTCAAAGTAGCAACCACAAAAAGTCCCTGCTAGCCTTTAGCTTTCTCCAAATTTTGTTTGGGTAGATACCCTACTAGCTAACCAAGAAAGGTAGTTTCAAGCTTTGGCCACAGATTTTTTTTGCACTTACACTTTTCTTCTAATGTCATGAGCAGTACAATGCTGGCATAATCAAAAGTATAGTCGTGTCTTTGAATGCTATTAAAATCACTTATGCATCACTTCAATCATGACAGCCATACATGCATGCACATATGCACACATTCATGAGGGTAAGGACTTTGCTAGTTTGGTAGGAGTCACTTCAGTGATGCTTGTTACTAATTAAAACCTTAAAGTAACAGTAATAACCACTACTGGACTTTTAGATACTTTTTTTTTGTCTATCTTTTGTATTGACATGCCTCCTCTTTTTTTTTTTCCCCACAAAACTAGCAAACCACTCCTTTCTAATGTAAAGAGAAGGCAGAGCATTAATTGTTTGAGGGGAACATGGGGATAACAATTACAATGAATCCCAGGATGCATTTAGTGATCCTGAAAGCTGAGCATCAAAGCATTTCCCTCTGTTTCACATTCTCACAAAGCAAATCTATAGAGGCATTTGATGAATGTAATTTCCCCCCCTTTTTCTGCTGCAAGGACTGTTCTGGCTTACTGCAATTGTCCCTGTTCTCAATTTTTGCCCCCATGCCTGGTGCATGTCTGTGCCATGTCTGTGCCACTGATTGCTTTTGTTGGCAGGTCACATGTGCTGCATGTTGCCACACAACTCTTTGTCCTTCAGAAAACCCTTTAACTCCACTTTCTCTTCTGATAGCACAGCAGTGTGCCAGAAGCTCCTTATTTTTCATACTTAAACCACCTAGGTTGTGTAAGAGGCACAATATTGCTTTAGAGAGTTCTTTGTGGTGGCTTTTAATGTAGGAGAGCACAACCTGTATGTGGCAGAAAAGGCAGGAATGAGAGCTGTTTACCAAAGTGATCATTACTAGTTTGACCAGTTGCACCAGGTCAATGAGTGAACAATCCATTTCTCTCTGTGCCTGTCATGGCAAAAATATATTGTGTGTGTGTTTTTGCATGCTGCTGATCCCAGTAGCATTGCTAATTTCACCCAAATTCATGTAGCTTGGGTTTTTAACTATGCATTAATTTTGGAGGTCCCCACTAGTGGTGGCATTACAGGGAGAGATTTCTATAGATGTAAATCCTACCCCAAATTCCTCTGAGGCAGAGAGTGCCCAGCTTTCAAATCCCTTCCTTTCCAGCTCAAGAGAAGGTGGTTAGAAATTACTCAGAATTTGTACACCCCTATCTGCTGAAGAGCAGAGAATTCAGGGGACTGGTGTCAATGGCCAGAGCCACTCAGTGGGAAAAGGTTTGCAATGAAAAACAAAGGAAAAAGAGAATGATCCCTATTTATCTCCTCCAGAACTGACCAAGCAGCTGTATATCCTCTTTAGGGGTCATATACAATCAGGATGGCAGGAGCAAGCTCAGCAGTTTCAGAGCTGAAAACCTCTTGGGCAAGCAGAGGCTTTGGTGGTAGATGTAATGGTTGTGCTTCCTTAGCCTGCTTCAGTGAATCCATTCTTCACTGCTTGTAATCTTCAGGTATTCTAGATCTTGCTGTTCTGTTCTACAGACCTTTTTTCCACGACAAATAAATGAAAGTTGCAGTTTGTGACCTTTTTCTGCCTCTATGCATGCTGAATTTGAAATTACTACTACAGTAGACTCAGGAACATCCATGTTAGCTCATCCCAATTAGATAATAAATATATCTGCTGGTTCCTGCGCATGCAGTGGAATACTAGAAAACTGAGGTGTTTTCCTGTGTTTACCCATGGCTGTTTATATTTGGGTATGCTTCCCCTACATGTCACTATGGTCTTGCTTTGAAGTCTTGGACTAAAACTAGCACTGCACTGATTTCCAAAGCCTTTGTGTACATAAAAGAGTTGCTAATGATGCCAAATACCACTAGTAAATGCTGATTTCACAATGTAGAAGAGATGGGCTGGGACAGGTTTCCAGGTTTCAATTCAAATGCATCAGTCAGATATCTCCTTAGGAAACAGGAGAAGCTTTTAATTTGAAAAAAAAAGGCAAAATTTTTCCATGAGCTTATACAAGTCAGAGACCAAATGTCTGCACTTCACTTTGCTCTTAGGAATCTGCAGATTCTGGTGCTTGTGAAGCTGAAGACCTGCATTATGTAGCTCTCATCAGAGTTTTCAACAGATTTCTCTTAATATATGAGCTTCCTTAAATATCTTGATATCAGACAAAAGAGCCATTGTTCAATAATGTCAGAGAATGAGATGAGGATTAGTATTATTCCACCAGTCTAGTATATGCCTGGATAAGAATTTTATTTCCAGTAAAGTTTTGAAATTCCTTTGCAAGGCAGAATTTACTTAAACAGAGAAAGTTGAACCCTTCATTTTCCTACATACTAATTCAGCCCTGTGCAGCTCCAGTGCAACCTATTTTTAATTTCGCCTCTTCTTTCTTCATAGATATGCTTAGGTACTCATTCCCACAACTGTACAGTCCCATCAGTTATGCCTGCAAACCTGAAATTTTCTATGAGGGCTGGAAATGAGCACCAGAAATTTAAAAAAAGTGGGATGAAATGCTTATGTTTGCAGTGCTACTGAAAAAAAGACCTGTGGAACCCCAGGTGTACAATGGTACCTGGGCAGCTGGTGAGACCCTGGTGTGTTTTTTATTGCAAAAAATTCTTGCTCTGTGGAAGGTGGACAGATGATGAGTGTTTACCTCTTACAAGGCAAACATTTGGCTACCTCTTCTGTAGGAGTTTTTGACTACTTTATATCATTTTAGGAATACAAATACGGAAATTTGAAGCCAAAACATATCTTTCACACAACACCCAGAAAATGCTCAATTACTTGGTACTTTGCAGTTCATAAAAATCTGGCCAATTCTTGAAAATAATTAAGCCAATCTAAGTCAAAATTCAGAAATATTCAGTCAGATTTATACTATGACAAGATTTCACCACACTGGATCACACATCAGTTCTGTAATCAAGGAAAGGCTGCTATGCTGCTATTTAATGCACTGTTATGCCAGATGAGGAAACCACAAGTGCTTCCACACATCACTCATTTAGCAAAGATCCCACCAACTGCATGTGACCAGGAGAGATACCTCGAGGCAGGGAAGGATTCTCGTGTCTCTGTGAGCACTTGATTCTCATCTCTCCATGTACATTTGGTTTGTCTTCTACATGTTCTGTTTTCTAAAATGGCCTCACCTTCATGTGACCATCTCATGTGGCTTAGCAGGAGAATCCATGCTGCCTTTGTGATGGGCTGTAATATACAATGCTGAGGTTCTGGGTTCTTGTGGAAGTTCCCCCAGAACTCTGCTACATTTATCTTCCAGATGGTGTCCCCTTCTCTGCCAAGACATCTCCCCTGGTTGGCAGCAGTGGCTGAACTGCCAAAGCTGAATGACAGCTGCTACCTAAACTAGAATCAAACCAATAATTTGCAGGAAAAGCATCCTGTTCTGAGCAATCAGATTCCCAATTTCAGGAAGAATTATCTGTGACACCTTCACACTAAGGTGTATGCCAATTTTTGGGTAATGAGCATGGTTTTCTGCCATTCAAGACTTCCAAAGACTTCCATTATACGGATAACCTAATTTGCTGCATATGGGGAGGGAAGGCACAGAATTTCTGAATCTGTGTTTCCTGACACAGATTCAGTGGTAGACTTGACATGTGTTCTTTTTCCATTAAATTATATTGTTAGCTTTATTTATCTTCTCAACTTTTGTATAGGATGTTGCAGGTTTTGTTAAAAGGCCTTTGCTACTTGGCTGGATGTGTGAATCCATACTACAGCTGACTTTGAATAGATTGCTTTTCTGCATTCACAATCTATCTTTCAACAAGCAGCACAAAAGAAAAAATCCAAGTAATGCTGATGG
This sequence comes from Geospiza fortis, assembly GCF_000277835.1. Lineage (NCBI taxonomy): Eukaryota > Metazoa > Chordata > Aves > Passeriformes > Thraupidae > Geospiza > Geospiza fortis. The sequence goes on along the minus strand of NW_005054297.1, from coordinate 9,957,155 downwards.
TTAGAAGTTTCCCCTGTTGTTCATCAAAAATAAGCACATTGTTAGCTTAAATCCAGCTGAGAGTTTTGAGGAGAGTGGAGAGAGGCTGCAAAGCCCTGGTTAAAAATAAAGAATAAAAAAAAGGTTAAAAAAAGGTGTAAATATAGTTTTTACAGATATCAGAAGGAATTTAAGAGAGGTGCACTAGATCTTGTGCACCTTGTGTTTTTCTTCCACTGAAGTTTCCCCACATACTTTACAAATGCTTGCTTTAGCTGATGAATTTAAGACTATTATTCAGTACAATGTGTTTGCAAACACTGGAAGGGAATGTTTTTCTCCAATGAAAAGGGTTCTTTCACATAGCTGTGTTTTCATTCTTTGATGTGGGTGAGGTAATCTGTACCTAGTTAGTGCTTTGGAGTGTTTAAAAAGTGTTTAAAAAAAAAGGGAAAATCTTCTGTATTTTCTATATATTAGATCCCTTTTATTCCCTTGCAAGATGCCAAGAACCCAAACAAAAGCCTGTCTATTTATGAAGAGAGCTATCAGGCCAAAGAGGGTCTCACTGAGCCTTTGTTCACCTGTTTGGTTTGTCTAAAGCCTTTCATGCAAGTCACATTTCTGAATGCTGTTGTTCATGTTTTATGGGAATGGCCAGCTGGTTGTGCTGGGTTTGCGAAATGCCTGCAAATAAAAAAAACAGGTGATCATTTTAAAGGCTTTTGTAAATGAGCTACCTTGAGGTCTAGCCCAAGCTGACCGCAATCCTTTGCATTTGGGGCTTGAGGCTCAGCCTGTCCTGTGCTGTTCCTGTGGTGTTTGGGAAGGCACAAAGGCTGGAGTTCCTTCTGTTCCACCCTTGCTCCCAGGGATTAGCACTTAGCAGCAGTAACTAACCACAGAGGTCTTGCAGAGGAGCCAAACCCTATAAGCACAATTTGTATTTACAGCTCAACCCCAGTTATGGCAAAAGAGCTGAGCCCTCTTGGTTCCAATTGCCATGTCACCCAGATGAGTTATGTCACCATTATATGATAGAACTGATTATGAGGAAGATAAGGTTATTCCCCTGTAACCTGAAGTCTGTGAGTTATATTGTTTCGGCACAGCACTATTAAGTCCAGCTTGATAGACTTGCCTTAAATAACCATGCAGATAGGGATTTTGAACAGTTTTCTGTTGAATAGAAAGGGTTTAAATTGGAAGGGTGTTCTCTGGCCTCAGCAATGTATTGTCAGAGTTCGTATTCCTCTAAAGAGCTCATATGCAAAGGCACCTGGTGCTTCTGAGCAACTCTACATTGCCATCGAGGTAATACATCAGTGCTAATACCCACTCTCAAGATCACATGGGGTCATGGGCAGGAAAAGAGAACTTTTAGCTCTACATCTACCTCTTCCAGTTCTTCCCAGACAGCTCTGATCAGCTCAGAGCAGGAAAACAGGAGGTCTGTCCTATCATTTCATACAGTCACATAATGGACTTCATGGGATGACATCATGGGGACTCACCTGGAATAACCCTGGGGCTAAAAGGCTGCTGTGTGGTCTGCCAGAGGGTTTGAAGGGATATTTACATCCTTAATAACACAAGACCTTCTTTGTCTTGGTGTAAGGGGACAGAGGAGACAGCATTATCATCTCAGGAGCTCCTCATCAGCCTCCTCCTGGCCCTGGTCAGACTGATCTCACATACTAGCAGGAGGACAAAGCTGTGTAGGCACCTTAGTGGCTGTATCCACACCTAGTCATCTTGAGTCCCTGTGCAGAGCAACCCAGTGGTGTCCTGTCTGTACAGCTTCAGGGAGTGGTGGGTGCTCTCAAGGATGCTCTGCTTGCTGTCTCACTCCAGTTCTCTACAGACCAATTTTTGAGCTTGTAACCTTTACACCCTTTCCCTTTTTTTCCTATTTGTTGTCTCCTGGAAACCGTTTTGGTTTGGGGTTTTGTGGATTTGGTTTTTGGTTTGGATTTTTTTATATTGTTTTGGGCTTTTTAAAAAACCCTTTCCCTTCTGGGAAGGGCTTGAAGATTTTGTTAGAGCCAGGAGCAGATAAAATTATATGCTGTCCTGGGTGCAGCCAATGGTTGCTTGGAGAACCTGGGAGCTGGGCTGTGACCCAAAAGGTCTAACCTGCCTGGAGATAAGGTGCTGGGCTCCTGGGGCTGGCAAGAGACCAGAGCATGGTAAAAGCTGAATTGCCCAATCAGGCTGAAGAGGTAGGAGCTCTGCTTGCTTTGGTAGAGATGGGAGGAAATGGCTCAGCTCTTTTGGAACTTACTAGTTTTGTCAGAAATTTTATATCCCGAGAGAAGTGTGATTTGAGTTTCCTAGTAATGGTTTGGTGAGCAGTGTGAGAAAGAATATAGAATTTTCACACAGCAGCTGTTTTATGGGTTTTATTCAGCTTGGCAATGGCTGGGGCTTGGCCCATGGTTTTGAAACCCCAGGCCAGGACACACAGAAGAAAATCTTAGATTTTATCCAGAATGAGTTTTTCTTTAGTTAACACAACTGAGATCAGCTCCCAAACATGAGATTTCCATAAGCAGAAGATAACCAGTCCAGCTGAGGAGTTTGCAGTGGAGATGTCAAGTTCAGCTGGAAGTTTATATCTGGACATTTTCAGTCTGCTGAAACTCAGGAAGACAATTTCCCATGCAAACATTTGAGACTCTTAGTCTCAGACTATACTGCTGAATCTCGATATTCATTGGGACATTTGAAACTACTTGGGGTTGGAAAATATACCTGCAAAATGTAGGCAGCCATGTTTGACTGTGGTGGAATTTCAGTTCTTGTAGCAGCCACACATACAAGTGGAGTATAACTTGTACCAGTGCTGTGTGCTGGAGTTCAACTGGTGTATGTCTTCTGCCAGGCCCCACAGCTAAATGTATGGCTAACTATTTAAAACACTGTGACAGTGTTTTTAAATATAGGGTGACATTGCAACAACTTTACTCAGCAGTGTTCTGCAAATAATAGCCACTTTATTAAAAACATTCCAGATCAGCTTACAGCTTAACCCCAGTCATTGACAACCATTTATAATAACAAACCTCTACTTTTCAGGGAATGGGACTCACGCAAACTATTGAAAGATCAAACTCGTGGTTGACATACTTTCTAAAAATCTTTAAAATTAGATATCTCAGATATCCTTACAGAGTGAACTAAAATACAAAAGGTTTTTTAATCCTTCTGCAGGGGCTGCATTGGCAGCACCACCAAGTCTTGGCCAGGCTTGGGAGACTTGCAGCCCCTCTACACTTCTGAGCCCAGAGTGGCTGCCCCTGTGCAGAGGGGTGCAAAGCAGAGGTCCCACAGCCATCACTGTTACAGATGTTCATCTGTCCCTCAGCCACAATGACCGATGAAGAAAAGTCTGAAGATTGCTCTTCCTCCACCTCCCAAAAGAATTTTTTGGCAGATCTGGTTATTTCATCCAGACATTAAGAAGCTGTGTTTTATCTTCTTTGCAACACTGCCAAAAGCTCTGAATACTCTAGTGTGTCAAAAAACAGTCTTCCTTTAGACCTCAGATAAAAAAAATAAAATAGAAATCATTAAAACTTTTTTTTTTAAAGCTTAAAACCGGTGAGCTGAAAGTTTACAGCCAAATCTCCAATAAGCTGGAGATTTATTCATTTTAAAGAAATGCTTCCCCAGTTCACAGGAGTTTAGAAATCTTCCTCAGGTACCTACAATCTGTCCATCTCTTAATTTCTTTACCAAGAATTGATGTTAATAAATGGAGAAGACATTCATTTCTTCACACACAAAGACTCATGTTGCCACAGGGTCTCAGCATCAAGAGGGGCAAATTTTTCTGGCTTCACAATTCAAAGCCAGCCATCCACATTAGCTTAGAAACCTGGCTGCACTTAATGCTCCTTCTTTTTTCCAACAAAGGCTCATTCCTGAAAACATCTTGTTCTTTGAATGATGGCCATTTTTTTATGTTTTTCTTTGATGGTCTTAGGCTTAGCAGGTTGCTAGTGCTACTGGGTACCAGGCTTTCCCCTGAGGGACTCTGCAGCGGGTGCAGTGCTGGTAACTGCAGCAGATTGAGTCCATCATTTTCTTTTGAAATTTTCAGAAGCAAAATATATTGCTCTTCCCACAGTTTTTCCTATTGAAGTCTATGGAAAATTAGAAGTAAATTCACAAAAGTAGCTCTTCCATTATAGACAACAAAAACTCCTTTTGAGGAGAACTTGAAACCACATTGATATTGCCATACTTGATCCCTCAAATCACTTTTGCTAATTAATAAGTAATTTAAAGAAAGTTTACATCAAAACTTAGGCACTAGGGTATTATTGTGCCTGCATACTGTAGGTTTAAGTGCCACTGCTAAAATATTCTTCTGATCATACTCTGTAGCAAGTATATCAGGCTGGTCATGTAGCATTAGGTCTCATGTAACGTAAGCCTCCTAAACCTTATGGACCCCATCTTCCATTTTGCTTATAAATCAATAATAATGGTGCATTTGACTTTTAATTTTTTATGTTCTTTTGTTTCAGAACTAGGACAGCAGATAAATGTACAAGTGCCTAAAGGAATCCCAGTTCCATCTCCAATTGTCTCTTCATAAAAGATTGCATATGCTGACAAAATACATATTGTGGCCTTCCTTCTGCATTTCTTATTTATAAGGTTTCTGGAGATGCACTCCGAAGATGCATTTCTTATTTAGAAAGAAAAATTCTATTGAAAGAGCAAATAATGTCTCTGAACATTTGCTTATTCCAAAAATGTGCTTTTTCACATGGGATCACAGGGGCAGTCTGCTCCTCTGTAGCAGCAGCAAAGCAACCTTTCTTGCTGTTAAATTATAACATCTTCTCTCTGCAAAGTTTGCCATCAGAGAACTGCAGAGGGAGTGAAGAGACAGTGACAGAGGTGGGGTGTGCCACAGGTAAAACACACTCCTTCCCATGTCAAAAATGCAAAGCAATACCCAGGAGCAATTCTGGTATTCAGGGACTTCATGGTCCTCTCCACTACCACTGCACCCCCCAGATCCTGGCTCTCCTACTTGTGGCCAGTGGTGGCTGCCCCTCTGGCCTGGGCAGCATGGTCTGACAGACAGGGGTTTCTAAGCATGCTAAGGAAGCTAAAACAGAAACATTTCCAGAATAGCATGGTGGAATGATTTACAGATACACAGCTTCACTATGTCATCAACTATCCCAAATGATGTCCATGTCTCCTACATTTAATGTGGAATTCTGTGCATTTTCTCCCCCTCCAAACAGAGGTTTAAAAAATGGCCAGTACAAGACAAATTAAATTATCTCTCTGATTACTTCTGGAGAGCCAAACTCCTCCTCTGACACTTTAAAGCTTTATCTCCAGCTGTGTCTTGACGTACCTCCTCTGACCTGGCTTGCCTACGCCTTGGGTATATTCTCGCCATTAACTAAAGGTCGTCCCCCAAAACACACCAGTACAGCATCCCGTGTAGCAGCTGCAGCTCAGCAGCCTCCTGTCTCCCCTCCATTTGCCCTTCTGGTCTCTGCCGGGCTTTGCTCCACTTCTGCTTATTCCAGGGATTCAACTCTGTCTGCCGTCAGGTAACTATGAGCTTCCCGAGATTACTCCCAGCTGTGGGAATTGTCCCAAAACATCTCTGCTGTTGCACAGCCTTAGCCAGCATCTCTTTAAAATGCAGGCTCCAGGTGATTGACTTCCAAGTAAGAGGAGCTGAATGGGTTTAGACAGATTAACATTCTAGCAGTAAGTGGCAGTCATTCCAAGGAGCTAAATCAAATTCTCAAGTGCTCATTAGCAACAGGGGAGAAAGAAAAAAGAAAAAAAAAAGAAAAAAAAAAAGTAAGGGGGGAAAACTAGTTTGAGAGCATAAAAACAATGAGCACATAATGGAGAGACTTGGTGGAAGCTGTTTTTTCATTAGAGTTTTTCGTTTATGGCCGTCTCCCTAAACCAGCAGGTCATGGGGTAGTGCTGCATGGCATTTCCTTGTAACACAAAGTACGAAGGTGCAGTTGACCCAGGGTTGCTCCAAGTTCAGGATCAGCCCGGTCCGTTTGCCTGGCTGGGTGTGTGTTGGTGCTTCGGTGGCAGAGGGAGAGCTGCCGCAGCTGCCGCTTGCTGTCCAGCCTTGGAGGGACTGCTCTGCACCCTGAAAAACAAAACACAGGTCTGCTGTGATGAGTTCACTCGGGTCATCCGGGGCACTTCGTGTGCTCGCAATAATTTGTCTGTTTGGAGTGTCCCAATAGGACAGAATTGCGGCAATCGTTGTGAGGGGGAGGCGAGAAGGACGCTCACCACTGAGCAATCCGGACAAGAAATACTGCTCTGTCTCGGGGCGTGCAGGGACAGCGGCTTCACCGCAGGTTCTGAAAGGTGCACTGGCACTGGCCATTGCCAAAGTACCCGCCGAGGAGGAC
>NW_005054297.1:9944569-9950738 GCF_000277835.1 Geospiza fortis | reverse complement strand
GCTGCTGCTTCCCTCCTGGCTGTCCTCGTCCAGGCTTAGGAGCAGGGGGAATCCTGAGTCCGAATCCTGCTGGTGAGCGGAGTAGTTTACATTTATACAAAATATTTACAGTTTTTTCTCAAGCTTGTTTTCCTAGAGTTCTGCAAATCATGCAAACAGATTTTTGCAGTTTAGGCAGTTGCTCTGCAGAACTTCACCTGTTCTCACTAAAAGAATATGAAAAGACATAAATAGGAAAGATTTAAAATTATTAACAACTCATCCCATGAAAGTAAAACCAGCTCTACCTGAGTGCAGAGGGAAGTCCCCATTTACCTTTTACATTTCAGAAAAAGCAGAGGCAAATCCTGCCTCAGGTTCCCTTTGCCGCTTGATTTACTCAGAGAAATATTTTCGCTGCTGTTCCGCACAGCACTAATGAGTTTAAAACTCAGTGGGTTCACAGCAGCTGAACGGCAGTGAGAGCACAGCCCTGAACTGTACCCAGCTATGGATTCGCCTGCAGGAAAGAAGGAAAACCCAAAAGCATTCTACAGCTTGAATGCTTGAAGAAAAGTTGTCTAAGGGTTTGGTTTAAATCAAGCACCCACACCTGGCTTTGTACAGATCAGAGTTCCTGATGCCAGCCCTCCCAGGTTCTGCTTGGCTGCTGGCTCATGCTGCTCTGTTCCCTGCACTCTCCACCTGCTCTGCACAGTGTGCTTTGCCTAAGTGAAGCTCACCCTTGGCACAGGAGCGTGATGCAAAGTGCCTGGGTGTTCTGGCAACAGAGCACCATTAAGCCTGGAGACAGTTGAGTACATTCCTTTGACTGGCACCCACATTTTTCAATGCTTTTTAGAAAGCAGCTTTCACTGAAAAAAGAAACAGCAGCAAAGAGATCAAGATGTCAGGAAATGCTTTTGCTGACTTGGTGTGAAGAAAATATTTTTCTTATCCAAAGCAGCAGAAGAAGCCGAATAAGTCGCTTGACCTTCCTTCCTTTCCTCTCCTTACCCTCTAGGCCTTCTGCCTCTGCAAGGGATCTTTCTTCAGCCTTTTGCCATCCTGTCTAGCACATTTGTTCATTATTTTTTCCCTTACATAGTCAGCTCTTTAGACTATTCAAAACACCTCTTGATTTGCTCCTACCTTGCACTGATGGGCATGGCAAAGTCTTCTGCTTGAATCCATCACACACACAGTGGTTATAGAATTTTGCTTAAACAGCAGCTGTAATGATAGCAAGTGAGTTTTCTTTCTGGTATTCTGAATCTCTTTGCTATAGTCCCAATAGTTTACAAGCTGCAAATTTGTGGATCTAAGCCCATTGTGCTTGAAAGCACTGCATACTGCAAAAATTCGTGCAGGAATTTGAGTCATTTTGCTAGGAAGTGTCATGCACAGCTCTCATGATCACTATTACAAAGTATGATCCTAATTAACAGAAACCCAAACCACAAAAAGCACCTTTGTGTTCAGAATCCAGATAGTTTGATAAATGTAAATTATTGTTTGTTTCCCTTCTCCTCTGGATTTCTTTGATCCTCTAAGCCATCACAGGTAAGGAGCAGAAAGCTGGATCTTTTTTTTTGCTATATCATGCATCTGCACTGCAAGCACAGTCCCCACTGCAAGCACTGTGGGCACAACATAGTCTCCAGGTTCATAATTAACAGTGATGGTTAATGGCAAAGTATGTCAGAAACTGTGGGAATACCTGCTCATCCCTTAAGGAAGAGGGATGCACAGGATGACCTCTCAAAGTCTCTTCCAGCACCATGACTCTGTGACAACACAAAGCCAAAAGTCCCCCAGCTTGTTTTTCTAGTAGGCAGCTCTTTGCAGGGCTGCAGCTAACAGCTAGGAAAAAACATCCTTCCATCTGCAAGGAGAGCTCATTGATAGGTGTGCAAAACTCTCCTGCCATGTAAAATTGTTATAAACATTTGTTTCTTTTCTTCCAATTATTACCACAGTTGTACTTATGATGCTAGCTGCTAATGGCAGGCTCTCTGTTCAAAATTATGCTTTTTGTGACAGCTGTAATGTATGGATCTGGAAATGGAGCCCCAGTTGCAGGGGGTGTCCTGCTGTCTTGTTAGTTTAGAGACTTCAGCCCAGTGAACTTTTTTAGAATTCAGCCCAATGATATATAGTAAAATTACTATTTTCTTACCTGTTTGTATGGTAACAGGTTTATATTAGAGAAGAATGGAGGCACCATATCTCAGAGATTTAGATTTTTGCACAGCCATTTTCATCACTGCTCTTCTACCTTCCACAAGAAAACTAGGAATAAGAGCACACAAGTCAATGGAAATTTCAATTTTTAGTAAAGATCCTCACCTTGAAAGGGAAAAATTACTTCATCTGGTGAACCTCTTCATGATGCTAATGTGAATGGAAGTGTGATGGCCTGAAACTGGTCCCACTGCAGTAGCTTGTGAGCATGAACAGGTTTGTTTCCAGGTGGTGACCATTCCTTGATAACTGGGCATTTCCTCCCCTGCTGCCCTCAGTAGCACCTCCCTGGTTGTTCAGGGGCTATTTATGCTGAGTGAGATGGCTCTGACCAGAGCTACATTTTGGGAGTGCATACGTGATTTCTTTGTCAGCTCAGCTTGTACTAACAAAGTGGTAGAAGATGGGAGAGAATAGGGTCAGAGCACTCTAGGTTTTCATGTGGCTTCTGTCTGAAATGTTTCTTGGGTGCTCAAAGCCAGCTTCTAGATTTCTCCACTTGCTCCTGCACACTGGGCAGAATCTATAATTTGGTGAATTTTGGGAAAAGCTGCAGCTGGATAGGAAGGAAGGAAGGAAGGAAGGAAGGCAGGCAGGCAGGCAGGCAGGAACCCAGTCATATCAGCACTGACTAGAGGGAAGGTGGTCCTGACTCTGTGCCATTCCTCTCCATCACTCTTGTTTAAAACAATACCAGCAGTTATTTTGGCTGTGTCAAAGTTATTATTAGCAAACCACTAATTACTAAGCTAATAGAATTAAAAGAAACACCCCACAATTAAGGCCTATAAAATTCATATAATCTCTCTAATTTTGTAGGAGCAGTCTGACAGGGATGGCAGAGCCCCATTACGTGGCACAGAGGGTGGCTGGCTTCCAGCTCGTCAGTGTAAGTCATCAGCTCTGTGGCAACCTGTACTTCTTACTGCTCTTGTTAAGAGACTATTTGAGGGTGCACAGATTTATTTGACCTTCACTTACTGAGACCAGACTAAGCCATTAGTTTTTTTCTGGTGAATCCCATTAATTAACCTGCCAAATATTTCATCAGAGTCCCTAATGGGAAAACCTACAGAAGAGCTAATGTTTATTATGGTCACTAATGTAGCTCATCTTACTGTAGATCTGGATGGACTTGGTCATGGATCAGGATCCTGTTATGCCAAATGCTGCCAATTGTGGATCACATCCCATGTTTTTCCCCACAGAACTTACCATCTGAATAGACTGTGTCAACAGATCTTCCTTAGGGTAGAGTACACCTAGACTGGAAAGATGAAACAGCAAGAATTGCCTTTTTTGTTGTGAGTTATACTCAAAAAATATAAATATATCTTTAAAAGTCATACTTATTTAAAAGTGAAACAAACTGTCTCTGTGCCCCTCTTTGTGACTGTGTTCCAAATTCTTCCACTTGCCATATTATGTATAATCAGAACTCATAGTTTTATTTTGATCTTGTTCTTATTCATGAATTGATGTATGCAGTGCTAAACATTTGCTTCTAGATTAATTTTTTAAAGAACACTGAATTACTTAGAATGTTGCAACTAAGACTAAAGTAAAGCATGAATTTTAATGTGCCGCATCTTTCATTCAAGCATATACAGTCTGCATTTTTCACATGGGCCGGATGAATTTTATCTTTACACTGTACATTTGTAATTAATTTTCAGCTGGGGAGGATTTACTTGCTCTCTAGAACCAACTTGTTTGAACTCTCAAGTTAAGCTGAAAAGATGCTGTGAAATATTGAGAAAAAGCAAGAAACAGAAACATACAAATGTTCATAGTTAGCTAACTGCAGGACACTGAAGTAAGGAAATTAAGCTGATAAATATGCTTTCTGTATAACTCCTCAAATCTGTTTTGTACTGTTCATCTTGCTGCTATGAATCTGAAGGGGCTGGTAAGTGTAGGCATCTTCAAATATTGCAGCAAGACACATTGTGCTGCTGTTATATGATGATCAATTATGAAATTATTACCAGAGAAATTTTCAAAACTGGACTTCAGTGCTGCTCAGAGTATTCCTGCCTGAGCTGGTCACTGTCTCTAGGTTTCAAGCAGACTAGACAGGAAAGCAGAGTGGTTTTAGATTTCCTCTCTCCAATTTTGAGACTACACCCATTGAGACTACTCAGTGCAAATCCAACTCTTATAATGGCTTACAGTTCAATTAGTTTTTCAACCTGATGTGGGGTTTTTGTGTGTTTTGTCTTTCTCTTAAAAAAAATGTTTAAAAAAGAGAGAGAGAACATAAAAAATACTGTGGCCTCAACTATTTTCCTGTCACAAAGCCTTCTGTCCCTATTTCCCAGATAGGTGTATGGATTTTTTGTCATGTTTAATTGCTCCTTGTGCCCCCATTGCAAATGCTTATCTTTCCTAGTAGTCTGCATCCTCTTTTTTCCCTTTGCATCACCAATTATTAATCATTGTGTCCTTTTAGGAGGGTAAGAGCCATGGAACTGGATGCTGGCACTTGGTGTTTGGGGTTTACTCAGCAGTGGGAGAAGGCAGTAGCTGCCCAAAGCCTGGCATGAGAAAACATGAGTAATGTTCAATCACAGGGGGTCAAGGGCCCACTCTTACTTTTCATTTTGCCCTATCACGGCACCATGGGAATATTTTAAGGAATAATTTCAAAAATTAGTTTGAGCTCATGGATGTTGGTTTCTGACATCTGTCATCCAGTATTGAAGGAGCTCCTGTACCAGAGTGTGTATTAGAAACAAAAACAATCTCCCAATTTGAGTATTGACCCAGAACTTTGATGAAAGTCAAGGCAAATGTAGAGGTAACAATAATTTTCTGCTGAAATTTGTCTTTGGACATATGTTCTCCCAGAGTTAGATGGTCAAGAACATGAAAACTTTTTTGAACATTTTTACAAAAACTTGAACATTTTTACAAAAAATGTTACTTAAAAATGTTCAAAAGTTTCAGAAAGAGTTTTAAACTGAAAGAGGCTACATTTAGACTAGATGTTAGGAAAAAATTCCTCACAATGAGGGTGTTGGGGCACTGGAGCAAGTTGCCCAGAGAAGCTGTGGATGACCCATCCCTGGAGCAACCTGGTGTATCTAGTGAAGGATGTCCCTGCCTATGACAGGGGTTTGGAATTTAAGATTTAAGGCTTTTTAAGGCTCTTTCCAACCCAAAACATTCTATAGTGCCTTGATTACTCATGGGTGGGTAGACTGGAGACAACTGAGGGCTCAGAAGTTCCAAGCCAATGCACAGAACAGAGAAGAAAAGCAACAGGATACAGCAGTGCAGGTGAACAGTCCTACTGAAAGCCTGTGGAGGAGCCTTCTGATTTAGCATCATCTGTTGCTGAAATAAATTATTTCATCAATGATTTCTCCTGCATCCAGAAAATTCCTGGTTTTGTTGCTAATTAAAAAAAAAAAATTACCTGGCTATTTAAGTCAAAAAGAATATCAGTGTTTATTAACATAAGGCTTATGTGGTACAAGAGATCTTGTGTATCTAGGTGACCTTCCTGTTTGATGGCTTCCTTTTGTGCATTATAGTCCCATAGCCCATGTCCTGTGTCCTGCTGGAGTACTTCTGTCCATTGGAGTGTGGAAGGCGTTCAGCTCTCACCATTATTTTCAAGTCCCTGAGTCATCTGAGTCCTTTTTTTCTGGTAACCGCCCATGGCTATTATGGGATGTGTGTGAACACTCCCTCCCTCCCACAGTCACAAACCTTCCTGGTTGTTCCCGTGGCCTTTACTCAAGCTCACGCCCAGACAAGCACATAAATGTCTACATGTACCACAGTGATATCTGACGCTGTCTTGGTGGCCTCTCAGACCTTGCTGCTTATGTGTGCTGAGAGACAGAAGTGAATTTAGGCCATGTCTATCCTCTCCTCCCCCATTTTACAAGGATTAATAAATAGCTGAATTCTTGGCTTGACTTTTGTTCTGTTCTTA
>NW_005054297.1:9923870-9944527 GCF_000277835.1 Geospiza fortis | reverse complement strand
GCACTTTGCCTGTTTCACTTCCCTTCCAGAAGAAGTGACTGCAGAGTAAATACCGGACCAGAACAGTGTGACTCCCAGCCAGGGTTAAATCTGACCACAGAGCCTTGTGATTTTACCCAGCTTCTGATTTCATCAGCAATGGCTTCCAGTTTTGGTCTAAAGTATGTTTGCTCTGAGCAAGTCTTGAGCTGTGAATTCTCAACAATATGCAAAGAAGAAGATAACCTGTGCAAACTATCTACTCTTCTGAGCTGTGAAACTGTGACAGAAGGGTAATACTACGTTCAGAGTGGTTTGCCCTTGCTTTTTCAGGTCCTCATTTTATTATGAGGACTGGAAAACCACTTCGTACGTGTGAGAGAGTTCAGCATAATAACAATGGAAATGACATGACTATTATTATTTCTGTGCTGGAGGTGGTGCTGCCTGTGGCTCTGTGAAAGTGTGGAGCTCTCTTCCCTCCAAAGCTTTAATAAAATCAAGAGGGAAGAAGAGCAACAGCTTGTTGCATTACTCTGTGAGTTGTTGGTTTGGTTGGAGGGTTATGTAAGGGCATGTTTGCATACAGCCAAGGTGCATCCTGCAGACACCCCTGAACAAAAACACCCCAATATACCCCTCTGGCCAGAAACTCCCAAAGGCTATTTGCTAGGAAAACAATTTGCAGCAGGAGCACGTGGCATGTATACCAACATGCCAGCTGCCCCAAGTGAAGGGCTTACATCAAAGAGAAACAGCTGGAGCCGTGACATCCCCAGCCCAGGCTGATGGGGACAGAGACTCTGGCAGGCCCTGGGCCAGGGGGAGCAGCCATGGAGCTGCTGTGGCTGCACCTCTGCTGCCGAGGGCTCCTGCACAGAGCAGATTCCAACCCACTGCTTTGTGCCTGGCTCCCACAGGTGTAAATGGCTGCACAGCAACCTGGAGCTGGGGCCTGGGGATGAAGGAGATTTATTGCAGTGAGATGAAGGGCAAAGAGAACAGCAGCTTCAGCACAGCCAGGCAGGCAACAGAGCTTCTGCCAGGGCCAGGTGAGGACACACCTCCAGGCTTGTCATCCCCATCCCAAAACACACCACTGGGAGTCTCACTGCTGTGACAACAGATAGCCTTTAGAAAGGACTCAAAGAACAGCAGTGGCTTTACCTCCTTCTTTTTTGGGGGGATTGTATTTGGTGTGAGGACAGCATGGAGGAACACATGAAGTTACCTGTAGAAAAGCAAATATTACCATGACTTGGGCTGGTGCTGCTGGAGCTGTGGAAAGACAGAGGCAAGGTGCTGAGATGGAGGCATGAATAAGAGGGGCTGAGAAATTAAGAGTTTAAATGAAAGCCTGAGTCTGAAATGTGTGTAGAGGAAGCAGCTTTTGAGAGGGGCAGGATGGTCAAACCAAGTAGGAAAGCAAGAGGTACAGACTGGAAGGAGATGGTGGGGGGGCCACAGTGACAGAGGTCACAAACAGACTTCATGGAAGTATGAAAAAGAAAACAAGATCTTTCTGAAGAAGAAGGTGCTGTGTTACAGATTAAGCATATTGAGATCTTTTATGTAGGAAGGGACACAATTTCACAGACCACTATCAGAAATGCTCACTCTGCAAACTTCAACTGCAAAAAAATCAAATGCTGTATGATTGCAGACTTATTTACAGACTCTTTGATTACTCAACTACATTCATATGTTCAACCTGTAGTAGGAAATATTCTGTGTTAGAAAACCTAAACAAAATTTAAAGTCGAAGTAGAGGCTTTTTAATTTTTGACAGAAGTAGCAGGTGTTCTACTTCTCCAATTACTTTTCTGATAATTAGAAATTCATTCTTGAGTAGCATACTCTCACTTTTTCATAGTTTCCCAATTAGAGGGAGGAGGGGAAACATTTTTCCATAATCTCCTTAATGAAATGCAATCACCAAACTTTCAAGATGAGTTTTCTTGCTGCAGTGAAGTCAGCTATTGGGCAGGAGTGACAAACTCTACAATAGGTATTTCACATAACTGATAATACAGTAAGCCATATTCAGAAGGAAAAATTACAGTTCAGGAGACACAGCCCTCCAAAAAACACCCCAAACCTCCTGACATTTTTTATTGCAATTTAAGATCCGTTTTGGAGGACACCTTTCTTAATCAAATACTATTGCCTTTAAAGATTAGTGTTCACAGCCTAATCATGCTGCACTTAGCTTAATTTGCTTTGCTATGGTCTCATTAAATTCTTTCTTTTGGTCAGAAACCCTGCCATGGCTTGGCAGAGAAACAGGAAATTTCTTCTCCATGTTGGAGGGTTGTGACTGCTCTTTCATTTTAACACACAGACTGGGGAGTGCTGCAGCAAATTACATGTGGGTCACCCCTTCCTTCCTATGTAAGGAGCTCACAACCCCTCAAAACACTTTGTCAGCTGGACAACTGGGACAAAAGGGAGAAAAATAATCCTTGTGTCAAAAATATCTCAGATTGCCATTGTATCAGTTAGATCTAATGTTTAATTTTAAGTTACCTGAAACCTCAATGGCAACAATTGCTACAACTGATTGTTGAGGCTGCTTTTGTCCTATCTCAGCTTGTGATAGATTCAGCATTTGGTGGTCAAGAAGAGACTTTCCTGAATTGCTCCTCTCCTTTGTGCTGAGAAAGTGCATTTAGGGAACAACAGAGACTTTCCTGAATTGCTCCTCTCCTCTCCTCTCCTTTGTGCTGGCAACATTACCTGTTATTTGGTCTGGAATCTGTGAACCAGAGTAAAGCACAAGCAATAAATAGTAGAGGTTTTGCACTATTGTTTTGCTGGCAGATGAGAAATGTAAAAAATGCTTTCCTCACCAAGGTTTGGAAGTCCATTAAAAAGTTGTGAGCAGAAGTTTCACGATCATCCCTACACCTGCAGGAGTATGCAGAGAGATGTGGTACTTTGCAGTCTCACCTAGGTCCATGGAATGTGTTTCCTCACACAGATGGTGAGCAATAAGGAGTATTTTAATTGCTGGATGAGCTACTGGCAGGGATTAGATCTAACTAGACACCTCTACGGCTGTCACACTTCACCTGCAGCTAAACTGAACTAAGAAGAAAGTCAAGCTCTTTCCTTTCTCTAGTATCTTCCAAGGAAACCTATTTGCATCCTGCACCAGAAAGGCATGAACTGGCTTTCAGAGGCAAGGCCCACAAGCACATGTGCAGAGTCAGTAGAACAGGCAGAACACTTTAGCAGCATACCTTAAAATAGTTGACATTAGCACAGTGGTGCAACCATGGCTTTTGGTCGTGTACCTGTGTTCTGGACATGCAGGGCAACGCACTCACATGTCTTTCCATTTTCTGTACTAGTCATTGTATTACAGAGACACTCATTCAGAGGTAATCTTTACATGTTGGCAAGAAACTACTTCTGCCAGAAAATGGAGCAAATGGAGCATAGGTTTCTCTGCTTGAGATGGATTGCCTGAGAACTTTGTTGGCAAACTTATCAGATGAGCATTCTATGGGAAAACCTCCTTTTGGGCAAATGGGTCATGATTTTAAAGAGTACTAAAGAATACTTAGGAGGTTTTTGTACCACTAAACCCCTCATCATTTACTATTCTGGACTATTTTTTCTTGAAGAATTTAACTGCATAATATTTGCTGCTAATGCTGAACTCCCATTTTAATTCAAGTATTTAATGAAAATTTTCCCCATGATTATTTGCTTATTAATGCAGGTAAGTTCTGAAAGATTTTTTTTTGTTCTTGATGCATGTACTAAAACTGGAATCACATGCTTTTGTCAACTCTTGAACTGCAATAGTTTGGAGAGAACACACTGTTAACTTGAACTTTGCAACATTTGACTGTGAGCTTTCCATATTATATCAATAGTAGTTTGATTAATTGGTTTCTACCTGCAGTAAAACTCTCTTAGGGAGTGAAAGTGGATTTGCTTAGGTAAAACCTGTGAGATTTTTCTATACTTGAAAAAGAATACAATTAGATTTACAATTGTTTAGAAGGACAAACTGCTTTCAAAAAGTATAGGTAATATCACAGAAAAAAGGCAGCATAGAGGGTACCCAGGTCTGAATAAATCTTTTTAAAAGCTTAGAATTTAGAAGAATTAAGAAGAATTCTTAATTAAGAATTGCTAAGAATTAATTAAGAATAAAAATAATTATTTTTTTAATTACAAAGAATTATGGAAATCAATTTCTTTCACTATTTTTGAGATCCAATACTATTTATTCTTTAAAAATTTGACTTGCAGGACTTTTAATCTACTGTTGGGAACTTGAACTAGCCTAGATGAAGATCATCTGTCTACTCATCAGTTACAGATGTTAATTGGGGTGAGGGTCATGATACTAATCAGTTGCACAAATGACCTACATGTGGAAACAAATAGATGAATAATATCTCCAGGCCACCACCAGTGGTAAATATTGCTCTGTTAAATATTTACATATACAGATGGAACATTGCTTGTTTGTTTTGGGATTTTGGTTGGTTGGATGGTTGGGCTTTTGCACTCCAGAAAAAAAAACCAAAAAACAACAAATTTAAAAACCCCAAAACAACAAAAAACAACAACAACAAAAAAACCCACCGTCAAAAACTCCTGCATTTGAACAAAAGTGATTGAAGGGAGAAGCAAATCCATTTTTTTTTTCTATTTCATGACAATGCTAGCAGGAATTACTACTTTAAAAAAAATCTGCTGGTGTGTGCTTCCTGTTCCAGTTTGTTTAGTCACAAGTCTGAATTAGATCTCTGTTGGTTGGTTTCGTTTACTATAAACAGGTCTTGTGCTTTGTTTCAATACATCAAAGCCCTTAGCCAGGCACAGACAGGTAACGTAAAAGGGTGTAAGAAAGTTTACAGTCTTGCTCCATTGTTTCTTTAAGTTCCAGACAACGGTCAGAGGGATCACACGGAGTTTAAAAGAAGGCTTGGTTGCTGTTTTTCTGTCTATGTAAACTGGTTTCTTTTTTGTTCCTTTTCTAGAAACCACATGTAACTTCAGGTCAGAAAAGTGTAAAATGTGGCACTTCTTAAAGCAGCGTTACCGCTGCCCTGGGGTAGCTCGATCAGGCAAAGGTGCAGGCTCCTCTCGCTGCTGTGCTGATGCCTGCTGCCGTCCTTCAGGTGAGTACCAGAGGTTTATTTTCTTTTCCAATACCCATCCACCTGAAGGAGGCAGATGGCTGAGAAGGGTATTTTCTCATGACTGGCACTGCAAAAAAAAAAAAAAAAATCACCGTTTTGACCCTTCGGAGATAAATGCGAATCACTCCATCCCACAGTATTTTTAGTAAAGCTGCTTTAAAAGTTTGCTTCCAGCCCTTGGATCTGTCCCGGTTTTCTTCTCTGGTTTTGGGGGGTTTGATTTTTTGGGGTTTTTTGTTTGTTTGGTTGGTGTTTGGTTGTTGTTGTTGTTGTTGTTTTGTTTCTGTTTCTGGTTTTGTTTTGGGGGTTTGGGTTGGGTTTTTTGTTTGTTTGTTGGGGGAGGGGTTTGCTGTTGGTGCTTTTTGGGGTTTTTGTTTGTTTGGTTTGGTTTTTTAAAATCTGCCCTCTTAAAACAACAGGAATGCTGTCTGGCCCTCAGCCAGCCAGAACTCAGCAAGCAGGGTAAAATTTCAGTTCAGATTTACGGGAAGGTGTTGGGAGTAAAAATCTGGTTTGGTGAGTTTAAGGCAGGGAGTAGTCCGGAGACAACCTTGCTACTGTGAGTGTGGAGAGAAAGAGAGGAGGGGGGGAGGAGGATAATAAAAACCACCCAGGCTGGAGATTAGAGACCAATTTTTCCCCTGTCCGAGTTTCAGTGCGTGTTGCTGAGCTCCTGCAACCTTATCGAGTTTGCAGGCAGAAAGCCGGGTCTGGGGTGCAAGAGCTGCGCGGTGCCGGCGAAGCGCTCAGCTCAGCGCCCTGGAATGTGCGGCTTAGGGCAGGGGCGAGCAGGGGCTTTGGCTTAGCTTGTACTAATTGCAAGTTTTAGTGCTCAAAAACTCTGGTTGAAAAAAAAAAAAAAACAAAAACAAACCAAAAAACGAGGAAAGAAGCAAAGAGCCAAGAGAGGGGGTTAAGATTGGGAGAGCTGTTGCTCCAAGCAGCAGTGCAAGGAGTTGCTCAACTCTCACTTAGCAGCGCGGTAGGAAGGACAATGCGTTAAGGTCGCTACCCCAAAACGCCGCCGCTGCTGCGAATGGTGCTGGGCGCTGAGGTGGGCTCCAGGTAGGTACCGCCGCTTCTCGGTTTGCTCTGCACTTCCTCCGTCCTTGGCTGTGCACTGGATTGTACTTACTCCTCTGTGATTGGGTTGACAATGTAAGCGACCAGAAGTTGACTCAGAAAATACATTTTAAAATATTTTCCGGGGGAAAGGCAAATGGAGAGAACTGCAGAGGGTTTCGGTGGAGTTTTGGTGACTCTTTCCAATTGACAGATTTCTGGTGATTCTGAAGAAAGATGACAGGTGAGAGGCACAGGCAGGTACTAAAAAAGGCAGATTGAGAAGTAATTTGCAGATCTGAGAGTTGTAATTTAAAATATGTGTTTCTCCAAGTCAAAGAAAAAGCACAGCGTGACTTGCCTAGTGTCTTTGGAGTCAGTTTCGGAAGTAGTGTTTCGTTTCATGGCTGTTTTTTCTTTTTGAACACTTAAAATGCTGTAATTTGTACAAACCACGGAGCCGTGGCACAAGTGACAGGGAGGTGACAAGAGGGCTCTGAGTCTGCTGTCTGCCAGTCTCTTACAGGCATTAGCATAAGAATGGGATCTTATCTGTGAAAAGTTTCTGAAGACCATTTAGAATACATGTATCCATCAGGAGATCAGGCATCTTCTTCACGCTGAGATATGCGTGAGTAGATGAGAAATACTAGGGTTCATGTTAAAAAAAGCAGCAGATTTTAAAATTTTTTTAGAGGTGAGGCTGCGCAGCTCATTTCTTCTCAGGAACTTGAAATAGAACTTTGAGCTAAAGCCAATCTATTATAATGGTTAAAGATGGGCTGGGACCTTACAGGTCGCAAAATCCCTACTAAATTTTATCGGCTCAACTGGGCTGACCTGGCAGAAGGCAGGAGCAGCATTAGATGGGGCTGAAATGAGCCGCCCGAGGCTAACGCAAGACGAGTATCGGTGCCCTGATGTGTCTCCCAGACTGTGCGAATGATAATTTGGACAAGTCTGCAATTACTCTGTCCCAGTGCGGCCGAGCTGCCGTGGTGCGAGGGGAGCGCTGCGTGCGCGCCCGCGGAGCTGCCAGGCCGGGGCAGAGGTCGCCCGCGGTGTTAAGCGGAGCCTGGTATCCTGGTATCCAGCTGGGAACTGGGAGGCAGCGTGCTCTCTCCGAGAGGAGGGGGAGATAACGCCAGGAATGGGCCGCTGCTGGTGTCCGCAGGCTCGAAGCTAGCAGACTGCTGTCTGCGAGATAAACCGAGACAAACACTCCTCCTGCGCATTCAACGCTCCTTCGGCACATTCGTTCTCCCTCCCGCCACTCCCCTGCATATTCCCGTCCTGAGAGAGGTTGTTCTCCGGGCTTGTTTCAAAGCTGTGCATCCTGCCGAGAGCTGAGGGCAGCTGTTCCCACCTCACCTCGTAGCCCGGGGAGAGCCCAGCACCCTCTTCTGCTTTTGGGGTCTGACCTCTTCTGAGACACAGGCTCCGGGCCCTCAGTGTTGTTAGGGAAATATTTGGAGTTTTTGGACTGGCATGTAAATGGGGTTGCTAAAATTTTTTGAGTGTCCCTGCTGAAGCTGAGGATGCAAAATCTTTCTTTGAAGTTTTAGAAAATAATGTGCTGCCTTCAATACAACAGATTTTTTAAAAGTTGAAAACATTGTAATAAAAATATTTAATATAGGTACTGGAGATGGTAGAGCCTTCAGGGAATATTGTTTCGATGTCAGTTTGGTCTGAACCTTTGATCCTGTGTGGCCCGCGCCTGGCTGGCTTCAGCAAAGCTATCCCTGGCACTGGGGTCTGCTTTTGCAGCTTCCCACATTTTGGAGTCTTGGCCTACTCCACATGGCAGAGCCCCCTCATTTTGCTACCACTCTGTGAAATGCTACACCCTCTTCTGTGAAAGCTGTGGGAGCATCTGACAGCTAGAGGAGACCAGGGGTTGCCCTGGAGTGGTGTGAGAGTACCTGTTGGGTTACCATAGAGGCCCACTGCACTGTTAGGATGACAAACTCCAGCAGAGGTGACACCACATTTATGGGTGAAACAAAAAGGTGATCTTGCCTTTTTCATTCAAATGGCCCTGATCACTTGTGCATAGTTTCCTGAACCAATATTGCTGTGATTTACTGGGAAATTTAGCAGGGGCAAGTATGTGCTCTTTGTGAAGAAACATGGGCAGATCCTGTTGCTGCTTAAAAAAAAGTCAATGATGAACACAAAGGTGAACATGAAGTTCAGGTTTGCTTTGTAGCAAGAAAGCAGAACTAACATAAAGAGTTTAAAGAGACCATCTCCATGCTTGTGTATATAGTTGCCTCTCTTGTCACGAAGTTGAAATCTCCAAATTACTGATGACTTAAACCAACAAATCCTTCCTTATATTGTAGTCACTTTGAAATTTGTTTCATAAGGGGATTTTAGGTGCAATTTTCAAGTTTGTAAAATGGATCCTGTGAACAGGATATTTTTGTCTGCTGCCTTAGCAGAGGGAAGGACTCTGACCTTTATCTTCCCAGTATGAGGCCTAAAATAATATTTCTTTCTGCTGTAGTAATTTTTTTTCAATAAAATGCTTCTGGGTACACCTAGCTCTTGCCAAGATCAGGAACATCTCAGTAGCCTTGCTGAGACAATGCAGGCATTGTATAGCTATGGCTGGTAGGGCTTTGGTGACACAGTAAACTCAACAGAGAAAAGCAACTTTTTAGTAACTGCAGAGCTGACTACCTGATACTTGAGGGCATTTTTGTCCTTTCCAGGCTTTCATTTGCCCTGATCCCAAGTAAGATTTTATTTGAAAAGAAGAAAGAGGTTTCTGATATTTTTAAAGTGTGTTTTACAAAATATGCTTAGTTTGGATGTTATCTTTTCCTTAGGTAGGTCATAAAGCTGAGACTGAGTCAGCACAGATGGGCTTATTTGCCATGAGATGGAAAGAAATTACAAAGGCATGAGAATCCTCAACCAATAATAATGCGACAACAGTAACTTTCATCTATTTCCAAAGGGACAACAGCTTAACCAGCCTCTAACAACTGAGAGGCTTTCTATCCCATTTGCCAATGGGAGAGCCATTGGAAGGTTTACTGTGGAAAAGCAGCACCCCAAGTGATGTAGCTCAGAGTTTGCTTTCATGTTTTGGCCTTTTGAGTACCCAATGGATGGGCTGGAGCTGTGCTGTAGAAATAAACTGAGGTACTGCTTCTGCCTTTTTGTCTTTTACCAGAGAAACTTAGCTCCACCACAAGTCAGGGTGTAAGCTGAGTTTCAGCAAGCTGAGTTCCCAGTAACATTCAAGATGTCATTTATGATTGCTGTGTCACAGAGCTGGGATTCCTGACCTGGGTGTTTCTGCTGCGGGGACCTGCTCACACAGGCGGAGCGGAAGGGCTGCCACTGCCATGTGAGGTTTGTGCACAAAATAGCTGCTGAGAGGCAAGGGATGGGATGGATGCAGGTGGAGCACAAGGAAATGGTGAGGGGTCAGCTGGATACAGAGCCAGAGCAGCATGCCAGCAGACTGGCTGCTGTTGGGCTATCTCAGCAGCAAGGGAGAGATTTTAGAAGGAATTTAGGAGAGGTGAGCAAAGTTCCTCTGCAGCTGTGACCAGGGAGGCAGTCCCAGTGAGGAATTATGAAGGAAAACAGAAGGGCATATGATGAGAAGCATAAAGTAGGTGTTTGTAAGCTGCAAAAGACACCTGGTTGTACTATTCAGCTCTACCTGCCTAGGCAAGTATTGTGTGTAAAGACCTTCTATTTTATTTGTTAGAAGACGGAAAGAGGATCAACAGGAGCATAGAAAATGAGTGGCACATTCAAAGCTATGAAAATGACTCTTGAAATAATATTTGGAAGATAAAACAGTGGATCAAGATTGTAGATCAACAGTGCATCAAATTATGAAAGGGCAAAAAGGAATGTCACCATTAATGAGCTAATGTGAGGGTGAGACTCCAGGGAAGCATTTAAGTTTCGAGGGCAGATAGAATAGCCAACGTCCTTGACATGCATGCAGAAAGCATCAACAGGAATTAGCTGTACCTGGAAGAAAGGCTGCCCAAATAAAAATTGTGCCCTGCCTGCAAACAGAGCAGTAATGGTCACTGTGGAAAGGAGAGAAAAGAAACTTTGGGTATTCCTTGAGAGGGGGACAGTATTAGAGGTTCTGCTTTATCTACATATAGCTGGAAGTGATGGCTGGGCTTTCAGCAGACAGTCTTTCAACCTTTCTAGCAGAAGAGAAACAACTGAGTGGTGTTGGTTGGGCTGGATATTATGGGGAAGAAAATCGAAGAAAATTGAAATGTAGGTAGAATTTTGCAATTTAACTTGGTATAGAGGTACAGGCTAAAAGCAAAAGAGAAGTCACGAGGATTGGTGGAACAGAAATTGCAAAAAGGCTGAATGGTGGACATAGTGGGGGAGGCTAATGGATGGTGCTGAATGGGACCACTTGTAGTTTAGTGCAGGAAAAACCCAGCAGCAGATAGCCTCTGGACAGTGCATGCCAAATAAACAGTCTGTTTTAATGAGGAAAAGAAAAGAATCAGGGCAGAAGAGGAACAGAATTGGTAAAATGGACGTAGCATGACAAAGAGGGTGATATGGGTCATCAGCATAAATCAGCAGCAATAAGAAGAGAAAAATGGGGAATCAAAACCCAAAGAGGAAGGTGATGGACTTGAGTGAAGGGGAGGCATTTGCAGGGCTCAGAAGAGAATGGAAGGGAGAAAATGACAAATGAGCAATCCTTGAAAAGAGGAGGAGGAGGAAGAGGTGGAGGAGGAAGGAGACAGGGGAGGAAAAGGTCAGCTCACTGAGTCTGATCCCCAAATGGGATCAGCAAAGCTGAGACAGAGGTGCTTTATTGGGGTTTGAAAGCTGTGCTCACCATTTCAGGACCTGTAAGGGTGGAATTATGAAGAGACTGTGGCTAACAGGTCTTTAAAGCTGGAAGTCGTGCTGGGGTGACAAACAGAAGGTATGAGGTGTGAGCAGTATGCAGGGTGCAACTGTGGGAGCTCTTGTGGCTGGGGAGGGAGGAAGAGCCAGAGCGGGGAAAAAAGCATGAAAGGCAAGGAGAGAAGATAGAGTCAAGCACGATCATGCACGCAGGGACATGTCCTCTAGATGTTTTTGCAACAGAAGAGCACGTTCAACTCACCTCAATTAAATATCAACATTATTACCATGACTTAAGGCCATGTTTCTGGCAGTAAAATTTCTGTTCACTTTATACTGAAATTTCACCAGAGTTCATACACTACTATCCACATCCTAATGTGAGTGTTAGTCCTCACAGGAAGCATTTCACTGTCGTTAGCATTTTCATTAAAGGTAGCACTAATATGGTACCTGAAGCTCACAGGAGCATAGTCACTGGTAAGGCTGCAAGAAGACCTAGACTTAATTGGTGAATGCATTCAAACTTTTGGGACTGAACTATAGTCTGAATATGGATTCTGCTTTAGCTTCTTGGCCTCATGAAGCCGGCAAGAAAAGACACAACTTATCGGACATACTGAGTGCACACTTTGGATGAACGTGGAGGTGCCTCTGGCTGGGTCAAGGAGATCTGAATGTGCTTGCTGTTGCTGCCATTTGTGGTGTCTTAGTGTTTACAAAGCAAATGGGATGAGTAGATGCTACTGACAAAGTTGTCTGCTCACCCTGAGCACCCAGGCCAAGGGTGGCTGCAGATGTACCCAGAAGCAAGCTTCAACCTGGGCAGGACTCAAACAGGCCACAGTGTCCTGCAGGGAAGGAAAAAATGTGATTTTCATAGAGGATAATTGTATTGAGCAACAATAAACAAAAAGGCTTTTACATGCTTCTTCCACATACTGAAGTCCCAAGTCTCAGCTTACCAATGTGAGTCACAGGTCAGACTGTATGTGTGCAGAATAAATCTTCCTAAGCACCACAGGGGTGGCAAGAGGTATCTGGGATGTCAGCACAGTGCCCTTCCTTCCATGGTGTGTGATCAGTGGGAAGAGGATCTGAGACAGCTCTTGCACACAGCTGTGTCTGTGCTCCTCTGCCCCTCTCTGCCTTGCCAACTGGGAGCCCTCCCTGATATTTTAAGGTCTGTTCTCTGACCTGTGTTTCACCACAGGTGTTTGCAGGTCCTTGCTGGAGGTGGTGAGAATGTGTCTTCCCATGGTCACTCTTTATTTCTCTTTGAAAGCTCTGGTTTTCTGCAGGGAGTCATCTGCAAGCTTACACTTTTGGTAACTAGCAAGACTGACTGGTGAACAGTTTTAGTTTTTACTGTTTGTTAACCTTATGAGTCTAAGTAAGAAAATTCCTGTGCAAATTCCTGCACAAATTCCTGGCCATTCCCATGGCCACCTGCCTCGGGGGAAGTTTCTCAGGTACACTGTCTGGTTGATATACAGGGCACTATATAAATCCTACAGCTCTGAGGAATGTGCAATGAACTGCCAGAAGCCCTGAGTAAATACAGCAAGTATTGCTAAACCAAAGGCACTGGTGGTCTTGTCTGTTGGCTTTCACATCAGAATGAGAAAAGCCCAGGGCAAGCATTTTGCTTACAGAAGAGTTTCAGGGCTTTTCCCCCTCCTCTATCCAGAGCATTACCTGGAGTTTCAACAGTGGCTTTTTGATTCCTGTCATCTCCCAAAGATGGGTTTATAGTGGTGTGCCAGTGGGAAGAGAGACACCTTTAAAAAAACTCAGGAATTTGAGTGGTGTTAACAGTGATCCTGCTAGTCCCTGGGTTGGGGGGCTGCTGAGAGCCGCTTGTCGTGTCCATCTCAATGGCCTTTACCAAGGAGACTGAAATCTGAGTCAAACCCTAGCATTTTCATCTGTAGATCACTGAGATTTTGGGTTGTTGGTTTGTTTTTAAAAGGAAAATATAGTATTTATATTTGTACATATATATAAACAGCACGTGCACTAGAGGTATCAACACAAATCAGTCTCAGTGCTGGATTTCCAACTCCTAAAGCACTGTCAGTTACCATTTTTATCTCTGTTTCAGGGAGATGATCTTATGGAATCATTTTGCCCACTGTGTCATTTTCTTTTTCTCTCCCTGTGTATACCAGATATACACTCTTGAGGATTGCCACAACAGATGAGCTGTTAAAGAATATACTACAAATGTAAAAGTGGTGAAGCATGAAGCATCTCTGCCTCTGTATTTTCCAACAGATACAGCAGGGTTTTTTTCTAAATAAATAAGTTGTGTAAAAAATACAGGTTATCAAAAGGAAATTTAAGCAAAATTGCTGACAGTGAGGTCTACTTTCCCATGGGGAGTGTAAGAAACTTAATTTTATGGAAAATGCCATGCATCTGTAAACCTAGAAGGTTAAGTTCTCAATAAAGCTTCATACTGGTAATAGTGAAAATCAGTTAAAGACCTCAACTCTCAGTGCATGCTGCCAGTACACAAGACATGGACTGAACAGGGAATTTGTAAGCTGGGGTGTAAGTTTATAGTATCTTTGGGTGCACCTTCATGTTTTTAATACATAGGCAACTGTGTGTTCTCTTTTTTGTTGTACTCCAAAGCAATCGCAAAGGATCCTGCTGCAGTTTGGGAGCTGTAATTGTGTTGTAATTGTGGATACAAGGTTACCTGTCCCCTGTGCCCCATGAATACCCAAAAATGGGTCTGACAAACCCTTTGCAGAGCTGAGGCTGGTGCAAAGAGGATTAGATAAGTTTGCTAGTTGTTGCTGTTGCTATGCAAGTTTCTTTCGGAGTTCTGTGTTCAAAGCTGACTCACTGCTTCCCCATCTTCAGAGGTTCACCTTTGCCTTCTGGCAGTGGTGCCAGTTTCTGGGTCTCCATGCTCTCTGCATGCTCTGTCTGTGTCAGTCAGCGAGTCTGGCACTGTGGCCAGGGATCCTGGCACAGGATCTGTGCTCTGAACTGGCTTGTGTGTGCCCTGGTGCCCCACAGACCACCCACTCTGCATCCCAGCAAACAGCTGGATGTAGAGATGTTGGAACCATGGAAAAGCAAAAGGGGTGAACCCCTTTCTGGCCAACATCAGGAGCTTTGAATGACAGGCAAGGTGGATGAACCAGACTTTCCTTTTCAGTGCTTTTCTACATTGTTTAAATGTGGGTTTCAGCCACAGTACCAAGACACAGAGAGAGCTTAGCTTCTGCATGAGCTCTGATGGGGGGACACTGCTTTTGTGCCTTCTAAATCAAGCACTGTAACATGAACAGTGTGAGATGAACATAATTTTCTTTGTCCTTCTGTAGATCCAAACCACTTCTATCACATTTCCTCTTCATCTAATCTTATCTGTTTTGTGTTGCAATCCTTGCTGTGCTTCCCTATTTCCAAACCAAAGCACAATCTTTCTGAAAAAAATCTGAAAGCTGCTGCCATTTTGACACGTGGCCTTTTTCAAACAAAGAACATTAGGTGGTATTTGACACATTGGTTCATTAATCCTTACCTGGAAAGGAACTGATGCCAAAATCATTGCATTCTTAAAGCTCCTGCAAATGTCAGTCACTATTAAAGAAAGGTTTCTTCTGAGTTCGCAGGTACTATTGTGCGCATATGTGCAACAGGGTGTAGAACAAGCCAGGCAAGAAGCAAAAAGTATACAAATGACTGGTTTTGCAGGAAAAGCACCAGTATAAAACTTAGGAAACCTGGGTTCATGTCCCTGCCTTGCCATAGAAAGTAACACGCATGAGTACAGTCCAGTGGTTTTTGTGGATATCTGCTTTGTGCTTGCTGGTCTCTGCTGGTATAGCTGAATGTCCCACCAGGTTGTGAGCTCTGCTATGGCCAGTCTGTGGGGAACTTCAGCAAATCCCAGGGATTTTTCTTTGTTTGGTTTATGTCTTCATTTTGATAGGGTTGGGTCGCTGTGCTGTGCGAGTCCTGGGGAAGGAGAGGGAAGGTGCCAGTCGCAGCTGGACACTTAACCCGAACCTCTGGCAGCTCCTGGGCTCCTGGCCTCAGCTCCCCTTCCTTCAGTCCCACAGCCCTGGGGTCAGGGGGACCCCATGGAGCACTGCAATGGCACAGGCTGTCAAGGGATGGGAAGGGGGCACTGCCAGCATTTCATGATCCAGCTGTGTCCCTGTGAAGTGAGAGCAAGGTCCTGCTCACAGAGCAGTGAGCAGCACCTGCTGTGAAACTCCAGGGACAGAGGAGAGCCAGGTGTCCCCAGGATGCTGGTGGGACAAGTGCCAGGTTTCTGTTTCAGATGACTGCTTTGGGAAAAGCAGTTTGAAATGTACTGCTAAAGGGCCTGCAGCTTTAGTGTTGATAAGTAGATATAACTGTTGTAGCCCACTCCAGAAAAAAGTGTCCACACAATATAGCCTGCAGAGATCCGGGACTGTAACTGCTCCAAGTGCATGGCATTTACCATCCAAAATTTTCCATTGTACAAGCAGATGTAAAAGGAAGAAGACAGAGCAACTCTGGTTAACAAGAATATCCTGCATTTTCTATTAGGAGACCAGTGTTATTTGTTCATTATTTTGCAAAGGTTTGCATTGCATGGCAAGATACCTAAGGCCTATGAATTGTTCTGCATTTACCTGTATAGAGACCTAAGAGTCACTTAGCCTAAAAGTGCTTGACAATTTCTGAAAATCAAAGCTAGAGAATTTGCTTTCTTTCAAACTCCTGCAAACTTCTTCCTAAGGTTTCCTAAGTACTTGACCTCAAGGAGGGAAGTAGCTCTTGTGGAGGGGTCAAAGCAGGATGTGAACCTTTGAAAACTGAGTTTCCATGTGTTTACTGGAAACTTCAACTTTTAACATCCAAGTCCCCAAAGCCACTGTTGACACTGCCTATGCTCTGAGAAAACCTGAGTCAGAGTTTTAGTATGAGCCTGCTGGAGTCTCTGCCCTGTGTTCAAGAGCAGTCTATAGGGCATCTAAAGATAAAGAAAGCAAAGAAACAGGTGCTGGGCTGTGGGGCTCCTGAAGAACGGTGGAACCTAGTGGGAAGGGAAGAGGGAGAAGAGAGACAAAGAGGCAGGAGAGAGAAGAGCGCTGTCTGCCTTGAAAAGCTGATGAAGAGTCAGAAGGCTGATGGAAAAGGGGATTTGATAACTCAGAAATGACTGAGAAGAGGTGGCTGGGCAGGGAGACAGCACATTTGGGAGCAAGGTCTGACATGGGGAGCTGCACTCAGAGCCAGCCAGGCAGGGGTTCTCAGGGCTAGAGACAATGACAGGAGGAAGGAGATGTGGGAGTTTGAGGCACTGCTATTGGACCAGGGCAGGAGCAGAAGAAAGGACAAGTCATCCAAGGTGACTGGATGCAGCCCAAGCCAAAGCACTTTGGGATGTGAATTCAAGGGTTTTCACCACTCCAACTTTCCATCAAGAAGCTGTAAGGAGTCCCCCACTCACACCCCTTTCCTCTTTCTCTGCTGCTGCCCTGACTTTGTCATTTACTGTTCCTTTGTGAAACAGAAGTCCAAGCAGTAAATATCATGTGCTACCCCTCTGGTGACACACATCAGTAGGATGCCTCATGATGGAATTTGGGGCTGGGTTTCAGTTCACATTAAAAAAAAAAAAACGTACAGGGAAGCTTAGGAAACCATGCACAGCTATATCCTGCTCATAAAAACGTGAAGTGCCAGATTTATAGTCTGCACAATCCTAGTTTGCCTTCTGTTATATATATTATTATAGTATGATTGTGGCTTTTTGACACATTCAGTGCTGATGAGGTTTTTTGAAGGAGCCTTGCCATATGCCATCCATAAAAATGAGGGTGGACAATGAACTTTAAATATTTATTTTTTTTCTCCTGCTGTTTGGGATGTAAATGGTTCATGCTCTTGAATTCCTTTGCTCTGAAGAGAGACTTATTACTCTTTGGCTTTTTAGTAGTGCTCATTACTATAACATTTAAATACTTACAAATAGTAACGAGATAATCTGCATAACAACCATTTGATATTTATTTACTAAAAATATTTACTAAAAAATAACCATTTGATATTTATTTACTAATAAATATTTACTAAGGATATAAACAAAGAAGTTTGCCATAGTTTTGATTATATAGTTTAGGATGCCATGGCCAGGCACAGGTGAACTTGCTTAGATAAAAGTCACCTTCACTGAACAGTGTTCTTAATGGTAAACAAGCTCTAGCTATAGGCTTGTGTCAAGCTAAGAGTTGGTTTTGGGTGGTCACAAATACAGGTACACAAACAAGTTGATGTATTATTTCCATGTTTTCAAAATTGCACAATTTTTTTTTTTTTGCTTTAGAGTGGAATTTTATTTAGAAAATATCACCAAATTTAACTATAAAAATGGGGTAAAGAGTTCAGAAATTTAATGTTTGCCTCAAGGCAAAACAAATTGTCCTCTTTTTCTTGTTTTGTTTGCACTTCAGCTACTAGTATAAGTCAGTCACACTGCTTGCCTCATGACTCTACTTTCCAGAAAACTTCATTTTGCTTGAGATCCACATTTTCAAAATGCATTTCCCAAACAGTTCCCTTGCAGCTCTAAGTGCTCCTGCAAGCAAATTGCAGTCCAGAAAATGTTCCCATCTGGAAACAAGGAACATGCCGCTGGTCACCATTTGTACAAAGCTTGGTTTAAGTGACTTGGCCAGTGATACACAAGATCCATGTGCAGACCAAAGGCAGGAAGCTGTAATCAAGAGCCTCTTTATTTGCCTTAACTGTGGATTCCCCTTTCCTGCAGTGCATCAGGTGCTGTCACCTCTGCTGTCTCTGACAGAATGGTGGGGACAGCAGCCACTATTGGTGTCTGAGCCCAGCTTCTCTGCAGGAACAAGGCTACCCTCTCTACAGCATGTCGAGCAAAGGAGGCCACTGTCTGCCATGAGGGTCCAGAGCAGTGTGAGATCAAATTTGCAGCCCCCAGGTTCCAAACATGAGGTGCTCCAGGGGAGCAGCACATTGCACTTCTCACACCCCATGCACACATCTGCAAGATCCACCTAGACCCAGGCTGGCACCTTCCCTTGGTGAAACATGGAAGGGAGGGCAATGGTACCTGGCACTTGTCAGGTTGGAGGGTACCCAAGGAAAGCCCTGCAATGCTTTTGTCCCTCCTGGGCTGTGGAGCTGTGTTGGGGTACATCAGAAATAAGTGGCTGGGGCGGGGAGTTCCCAGCCCCCAGCCACTGCCTAGTCAGGGATCTGTGGGGCCAGGAGAAGAACTCACAAGTAGAGGCATCCTCATCACCAATGGTTGATTAGGTATTGGGCTGGGAAGGGAGATCCTGCGTTGTCATTTTTGTGCCATGGCCCCTTTCTGTGTTTTACCCCCATCTCTGCACATTGTGGTAAAAGAGGGAGGAGTGAACCATGGCTTCTCATGGGTGGGAGTCACTCACAGTCTGAACTGTGCTGCCTTAGGGGCTGGTTTGAGGATGCAGTGGTCCCACATGCATCCCTGCTGGTCAGCTGGAGATCTGATGAGACCAGCCCAGCAGGACAGGTGACCAAAACCTTGCAGGGCAAGCCTCTTTCACTGACAGCATTGCAGCTGAAAAAACACATGAAAACATAAATGAGGCTGGTGTCCTCTGCATGGTAAGAAAAGATCGGGGGGTAAAGAAGGAAGACATAGAGTGAGCAGTGTGCTAAGGACTGGGATATTACCCATACTAGGTGTACTAGGGTTAGACATTTCCTTGCTTAGGGAATATGTTCAGCACGGCTCGGGCCACCACAGTGCACCTCTTCTAGAGATCTGTTCATTAAAGTGTCCTGTAAAGTGGCAGAAGTCAAATGTAGCAATTCAGCCTGTGCTGTTGTGGTGTTTTACTCTCCTTTTCCTGGTGGATGGCAGTTACAAGTGATAGCTGCCTGAAGTTAAGCTGTTTTCAGGAGAGGAGCAGGAGATTGGTCAGAGACTGAGGTGATGGGACTGTGGACTCAGGGTTGCCCACCACACAGGGCTGTGTTTCTCCTTTGCACTTTGCCTTCAGGCAGCCTGGGGCTAAGGCACAGCTATACAATGGGGCTGCTTTCCCTCCCATACCAAAAGCAAATGTGACTCAAGAAAGGTGTAGGATCAAAACCTGAATGCATTACATTTCCTAGACAGTGCATATTGGCAAAGATTTGGTTCTTTTTAAAGCAGAAATGGACAACTGAGAAACATTTGTTGCACTGGGTGCTGCAGATAGCAGAGGGAAAGCATCCCCTGATCAACCAACTTGAAATCCAGGATCAGAAATTAAGCACACAGAGCAATCTCCCTCATTCATAGCAAATGGCTGAAGATAAGGATGAAAACTCCTGTCCTGGGTGGGCTGCAACACAGCAGATTATGCTACAGCCCTCATTGAGTAAACCGGGGGATGTGAACATGTTTGTGGAAACTAATGGGTGAATGATTCACAAAGAGAGAAAAGGACCCCCCAAAAAATAGAAGAGTATGCACCTTGAATAGGGGACAAAGCAATGATACTCCTCTCCTAATCCATGGTGGTAGCAGTACATTCCCTTTCATGCACCTGTGCTCATGCTTATCTGCGCTTTCTCTGTTCTTCTGCAAGGCCACAGGCTCTGAGGAGGACCTTCAATACCTGGTGATTGCTTTATAACACAATAGTAACTTTTGAAAAGATGAGGACTGACATTATCGTTTAATGGCTGTCCATTCCTCTGTTCATTTAATAGAGCAACCATAGAAAAATCACGCTCTTTTTATTTCCGAAGCTTTTTCATCAGGTCTGTAGGCTGGCCCAGCTCTGTTGGCCAGATCATATTTAGTTCCTTCTTCTCTGTGTGCTTCACCTCTGCTTTCTCACACTGACAGTGCGAGGGGCCATACCTGACCACCATACTAGGAAATATTCTTTGTCTACTGGCCAGATTTCACCTGTCTAGGTTGTAGGTGAAGTGTGCTGATACAACAAACAGGGAAACCACAGCCTGAGTTTTGTGTGAGCCAAGACAGCTTGCAGTAGTGACCATCAAGCAGGTCACAGCCACCTGGGCAGTCTAAGGCTGGTAAGGAGAGCCTGTGTCTGCACAGGTTATGCCCATTTACATGAAACTGGTGAAAATCAGCATGTGGCTTTCTGGCTTTCAAAGCTAAATTGCTGTCAAAGCCCCTGGAGATAATATGCATTATTACTGTAGTACTTGAGTGGGGTGAGGTGTTTTTTTTTTTTCCTTTGTATTCCCTCTCTATTCAGACTTTGATTTAATATTCCTTCTCTCCCTCTGTTTTGGTTACTTTGTGTCTTAGAGCTTAGAGATTTCCTGCCCATATATTGAAAGTTTTTAATGAAGAATTTCAGCAACTCAGAGTTACCAGTAAAAGCCCTCTGCAGATTTTGACAGAAGGAGTTATATGAAATTACTTCTAATCTCTTTATCCTTGTCACACCACTCTGCTATGCAGTAATACACCAAAGAATTTCCAGAAAGCAAAGGTTGGCAACTTACAATACCTACTCACTTGGTTGAAAAAATAATTAATAAAGGAATTGGGATGTGAATTCAATCTGCTGCTTT
>NW_005054297.1:9897963-9923836 GCF_000277835.1 Geospiza fortis | reverse complement strand
AAGAAGACTGGAAAAAGTAAATGTTTTCCCAGTATAATATTTTTTTCTAATAAAAACTTGAGGGCAAGCAAGCCATTTCCCAAAAAGCTTAGATCATGTTCTGAAAGTTAAAAAAATGAAGTGCTTTGGTTGACTTTATCATGGCAGCTATCAATGGCACGCAGTTAATCCCTGTGGCAAAGCAGAGTGTAGAGTGGCAAAGCTGCAAGACAAATAACAGTATGTCCTTGAGTACACCAGTTCTGTGCCTGACAGGTTTTCATTTTTCGCCCCGTTGCATAACACTGGCACGCACACCCGACACGCAGAGTGTGAAACTGGCTGAGCAGGGCTTGGTCCTGCTGCCATTCAAGTCAAGGCCAGAACTCTTCCAGTTCTCAACAAAGGCAAGGTCATGGCATGTGCTGGAGCTGACAGCAGCCTGATGGGGAAGCCAGGCAGCAATATTTTGGAATAGGTCAGCTGTCTCCTACTCTAGTCGGATCTTACCTGCACTTGTGTCAGGACTCAGCATTTGAAATCCCATGACAACTAATGACTTCCATTGTTTGCTTTCTCAGATTTATTTCCTTGAAAATAAAAACAAGAAAAAAGGGGGAAAAAATTCCCAAGTATTATTTCCTCCTGAAATACACACATATAGGAAACAACATATTGATTTTCTTGTAGTCTGTGTTTGTCAATCCTTGCCAAGCATTGTGTGTAGGTGTAATGTGATTTAAAAAAATATGAAATGTGGGTGGGACTGAAAATGCAGTTGCTATTATTCATCTGTTTATGCCATCATACACGTGTGATCAGGCTGTGATCTTGTGCAGCAGCCTAGGAACCTATGGATTGCTTGAATCATCTTCTGTAAAAGAGCCAGGAGATTTGTTATTTAATATTTCTACTATATCAGCAAGATCTGTATATACTACAATTGTATTTCATCGCTACAGCCAGCCTCAGCCCACACATATGATGAAACACCAGCATAGAAATCCATACCCATACTTTTTTCTTTACAATATGCAGGTTCATCAGGATTCCAGCTAGGATAAAAATATGTGTAAACAGCTTACATACTTACCAAAAGTGAAGATTCTGTAAAAATAAAACTATTTGGGTCAAGTTTGCAAAACAGACTATCTGTATAAAAATTAAAATTCCAAGAAAAATATTTCCAATTTTCAGTTGTGAGCACTCTATGTGGAAATTGAAGGAACCTCTAAAGTGCTGGGGAAAAAAATTAAACTGGAATAGATTTTTGATTTGGTTGAGAAAAGCAAGTAAAAAGGCTTTTTCTTATTGCTGTTTCTGGGGTCAACTTGTGATGTAAAAAAAAAGGTTGTTTCTACACCTTTAGTTTTGCTACACCTCCTCAAAAGGAGTAAAAATGTGGCACTGGCACTTGCTTGCCAAGCCATCCTCAGCTGGGTAGAGCAGGGAGTTTTTCTGTGGGAGTCCAGTCCTGAATGCTCCTTCAACTCTGTGGAAACTTACCTGTGACGTATGCAGACCATCCAAAAATCTTAGGTACAGATCCCTTATCAGGTTTTTGCAGGCTCAGCCACATTCCCGCTTCCACAGAGAGCAGTTCTTCTAGCTGCAGGCAGTACAAACTTGCAGTGCTAATTATTTGATCATCCGCCTCAGTATTTCCAGATGTAAAAGATTTCTTTATTTTACTTGTTAAATAAGGAGTTTGGTTTTCTATCTCTGTTCCCCATTAGCTACATCTCTGCTAGTAAATCAGATGTGCCCAGAATTGCCCTCTGGCGCAGGGGCTGGCTGCCTCCAGAGGAGGATGCTGTCACCCGCCAAAATCCAATGACTGCAACACCCATGCTGTGTGTAAGGTACAATGCAGAGCTCACCCCAAGCCTCGGTCTGTGCCTGGGAGAGTGATGATCTGCCCTCTGTTTTGGGCAACTTTTATTTAAATGACAGGGGTGCAAAGTGTGTCAGCTGTTCTGGATCTTAAAAGGTGCAATTGGTTTCCATTCCAGCATCTAGGAATGCTCACTGACATGTTTGACTTCACTTACTTCTGTGGAGGTAGTTCTTACATCTCTCCCTTCCTCATTGGCACTGATCAGTTCAACAGCCTTCTTTCAGAGGCTCCAAAATCAGGTGAATACTTATTATGTCCCCAAGCAAAGTATTTGCATTCAAATAAAAGTATAATTAGTGCTAGCAGCTTTAGCAGGTGTTCTAGAATGAGGCTGGTAGGAGAGAATGAAGCCATCAAGATAAAAACCTGGGATCCACGGGATGTCTGCCCAGGAAGGAGTGAAACAAGGCAAAATGACAGGTAGCAGCAGATGCTGATGGAGAGGGCTGCTGGCTGCTGCTGAACTGAACAGTTTCACTGGGAATAGATTCAAGAATTTCTAAGCAAGCATAAGATATGAGTCTATTTGCAGAGGGGGGAAGGAGGAGTCTGGAGGCACTAATGGCCTGGATTTTGTGGGGGTTTTTGTTTTTTGGGGTTTTTTTGTAGGGAGGAAACAAATTCAGTGCAAATATGCTGTGGATCAAAGTTCAATTTTCCCTAACCTGTTCTTACTGGGGATGCAATTGCAAGCAGTTCCCTACTGGAAGAAGAAAACAGTTGACTTCTGATTCCTAAAAAATGTAAAAGAAGCTGATTCTTTTTAACTGAGACCCCCCTGGAAGGACAGGATAGAAAGTCTTTGAGAGGCACTGATCTCCCAGCCGGTCAGTACAACAATGAGACTAATCCAGTTTCTCAGTGTAGTAGAAGACAATGTCTCTGATCAAAGTGTGGAGTTGTGCTTAGCCAGCTTCTGGGGCTATTTGTATACACCTGTTTAGTCACTGAGCCATAGCAGTAAACCTATAGAATAATGGAAAATACCTATATGTCCTTTGCAAGAAGAATACAGAAGATCAAGACTAATTTTTACTAAAGCTGGTTTTGCCATCTCTGTGTAGAATAAATATATTCCCCTGTTACATCACAATATTGAATTCAAGGAAGCACTTTTTCTGATGGGATATACCTGTCATCTGAGACTTCTGTTTCACCTATCAATTTTGTTATCCACTCCTTCACCCGCACACAGTGGGGTAGTATTTTTAAGAATTAACAGCAGCAACTTTGTTTTCTCAGCTATGTCTAGTTTAACTAACATCTAATCTTCTTAGCTCTTATACCCTCACAAACAGGGGTTTGTTTGGCTAAAAACTTTTAATTAGCCCAATCACATGGAGCAGGTATTTAACAACCCCAAGGCAAGCCCATTTCAGACACCAGAAGTGTCTCACCACCAGATTGGGAGAGCTAATTCTAGGAGCCTTTTGCTGCAGGCTGCAGAACTTGAATAACAGGGTTGGTGAGTGGCTGGCACCCAGTTTTTCTACATAAGTGGGCAGCATTCTTTAATGGCAATTTGCTGGCTCCAAACAGCATTTCATGATCCTTCACTAACCCCTCATCTCTGCTCTCCCTCCAAAGCAGCCCCTCAGTTTGTGCTTGCACAAGTGAAGCCAGCTCTGAAGAAAGGCAGGGATCTTCTCACGGGATCGTTAAGACCTGTGAAGACCTGGCAGGTTACTGGAACAAATAAACACATAAACAGACTGACTGAGCATAGAACCTGCTGAACTTTTGATCTTAGTAATTTGAATCCAGGAGAAACATGGCTTGAGCAGTACACGAGCCCTAACCCAGGAAGCACAGGGTCACTGCTGCAGGGCAGGCAAGGCTGGGGGGAGAATGCTGATGCCAACAGGACCTGGGCTCCTGCGGCGTGTGAAATCAGCGAGAAAAGGAGTGGCTATCACAGAGCAGAATTGATACCTGTGAAAAAGCAGGAAGAAATGCTTGCATAGTATGCTCAATGTGCAATTACTAACTTGAGACTAGCTCTGCCACAGAACGAGGGCCCTGGCTGTACAAAGCCCACCCATAAGCCCACCCATATATGATTCTCAGGTCCAAGCTGTTTCTCCAGCAGTCTCTCTCAGAGGGGTCCTGGGGGCTATGTGAAGTATGTAAGAGTGCTCCTCCCCCAGGTCCCTGGGGAAACCAGAGCAATATTGTGACCATTGAGAATGGAGGGAAAGACCATGAGTGGTGACTCACAGGGGTATCACTTCATTGCACTTTACAGCAGTATTGTCTTCCTCTGCTGTGTCTGCTGCCACTGTGGTGTTTTGGAAACACCTGTGTCAGTAGAAGTGACGCTGATCAAGTCACCCCCATTGAGTGTGCTGCCATGGAGTTATTTCTGGTCTATACTATCGTCTTAAATTTGCTTTGGAAAATCGCTAAACATGGTAAACATAAGTAAATAAGTGAGAAAAAATATCAGCATCTTCTATTTAAAGTTGTGGAGATGTAAGCCTTCTATATCTACCACTTTCAGCCCTGAGTTTGTAATATCATGAGAGCTTTCCTAGGCGTTAGCTTTAATTGATTACTAATTAACCTGAGGTATTTGATACATTTCTCTCACCATTCTGCACATATTCATTCCCAGCTCCAGCTGCTGTTCTTCAGGATGCCATTTACTTACTCTCAGGGCTGGGGAGCCCTGCCTGCCCTCCTCTGCCTCAGCAGGGGAGAAGATGTCCGAAGGTCTGCATAGTGAGCAGGGCAGGATATGCTTTTGGGATGCTTCACAGACCTGTGAGGAATATGACCGGCCAAGCTGCTTTTTACAGATGTGGTTATGATGAGCTGCCCCGGCTGTAAATAATTAAAAATGGATAAACCAGGTAGCCATATGGTGCACATGTAAACAGGGGGTACCTGGTTTAAACATAATTTGCTTGTGTTCTAGCTAGACATAAAATCAATTTTTAAAGCAAATTATTCTGATGAATGGATGTAAAATCAATTGAAGGTATGTTGCCTGAACAAGATCTGCTTGATCAGGCAGGATTTCCATTCCAGCCCACTTACTGAGAGAAGATAAAATAGCAAAACCTTGGAGCATTAGAAATCGTTCCTTAGGAAGCCAGCTTTTAAAGAAGTCTGCTGACTGAGCTCATGAATTTTTTGCTTTCAGAAGGCAACTGAAAATCTTACTCAGTAGCATCACATGCAAATATTTACAGGAAGCAATAAATATATGAGTGCTTGCAGTGCTGATGACCATTAAAAGTTCTGTTTTCTGGCTTACTTACAACTAACTGAAAGCAAGCCATAAGGCAAATTAAAATGTGGCAGAACAATGTGATGGAAGGGAAACATGATGTCAGGCAATACAATGAAAAGCTACTGAGTGCACCTAAGTAATGAGGGGATCTTACCTATAATATCCAAAACTTAATACACCAGGTAAAGCAAAATCTTTGGTACTTTGTAAAGTACCATGAAGAGCATAATTCAGCACTCACACTCTGGCAATTAAATATTTGAGACCAGTGGCCCACACCAAGCTTTGCGTGGCTGTTGTGCTCAATGTCCAGCAAGTGGATGAGGGCTGAAGTCTTGCCACAAGGATGTGCTGAGACCCTGGGCAATACGAACATTTTAGTAAATTCCCTAATCTCTTGGAAAAAACAGCCAAAACACATGTGATAGTCAGCCTCTGGCTGAGTAGGCTCAGGCTCAGGCAGAGATCACCATGGGGTTTCTTTGATTCAGGTCTATAAAATCCAGGGTGGTGTGAAGTGGGTGGTTTGGGATGTTATTCACAGTCTCTCCCAATGCAAGAGGTAGTGACTGTTAGACAAAGTTTTAGGAGCCATTTTCAGAATAAAAGGAGATATTTCTTCATGCAGCAAATACTGGATTTGTGAAACTCTTTACCGAAGGGTATGACAGTTGCAGCAATTTTTTTCAGACACTCAAGGGAAGATTGGGCAACTACTTGGAAGAGAGGTCCACCACTGGGCAATCTAGATCAGGCTGGAGGAGACCCTTGAGCTGAAAATGGTTGGAGGCTGGGAGACAAGTTGCAGAAAAGATCAATTATGTTCATCCTATTGTTGCTATTCTTCAGTCATCAGTTTTTTGTCACTGCTGCAGACAGGTTACTGGGCTACATGAGCCCCAAAAATCTGAAATAATAACACTGGTTATTTTTATTTGAATTGTGAGCCAATTGTATATCAGTTTTCTTATGTGTAGATTAATTTAAGGCGCTCTTACTTCCCATCTATGCCTGAGCTGGAGGGGAGAGCACTGCAGAGAGCAGTAGGACCACAGTACCTCTGGGAAGCAGATCATTCTGTCAGCTACACCATGGCCATAGGTACCAGATGCATGGGGAGATATAGCAGTAGGGCTCAGTGGCAAGGGCAGCATTGCATGATAGTACATTTTGTCTGGGGTCCAGTAAATTGCAGGCTATGCTTTGTGAAGCCACGTGCTATAGTGCTCCCATTTATTTACACTAGGATGGTTTTTTAACCCTGTTAAACTAGCCTGACAAGATTGCCCTAGCCAAGAGGACCTTCTCTGTCTCTTCTGTTCCACTTTGTCCCTCTTTTTGTGCATAGGAAGACTCAGAACTGAGATCTGTGCTTTCTTTTAGGAAACTAAAATAATTTTTAAAAGTTTGTGGATTAACAAATGACACCAAGTTCTTCCTTTGTCCTCCAAATAAGTAAAACATGGGTCACAGCAATACAGCAAAACTTAGATTGCCCTTGAACTTGAGAATATATAGCAAGAAAAATTATACTCGGTAGTGTAAATTAACTTGCTTATCTTCAGACTACCAGAAAAAAAAAGTATTATTTATCCCCCCTCTCTTACAGAGCAGGAAAGATAAGCACTTAGTTAAAAACATCAGTGCAGTTCCATTGCCTTAAAGTCTGAAGCTGTGAGGAGGGGAAGCTCTGACAAGCTGCTTTTGGCCCACTGTGTTTTGTGGGTTTATCATCTGAGTGACAATATGGCAAAATACATGCAATGTGTGTTTGTTATGAAGAAAAAAGCACTCTGATACTCCTATGGCTTAGTAATGGTAAAAATTATTTACATAAACATTCTAAATTTTTAAAAATATAATAAATATTTTTATTTACAAATACTTTTTAAGAAAGGGATACTGCACACATATATAAGTTTTGTGCACACATATATACAAAAAATAATGAGAATTGTGTGAAATGTGTGCAGAGATACATGTAGTCATAAGATGTGAGCTTTTCTGTGGCTGCAGGGAGCTAAGGCATGTTTTCACATGGGCTTTTTTTGAGATATGTACATATCTGTACTGCCTGGAATACAGGATTTTATAAAATTTTATAAATGGTATATGCATTATTTAAGGTTTTATATAAGCATTAATTGCTATAGCACTTCTAGGTTTTGTTTCAGAGGGGATAAAGCAACTTATTCTTGGTATTAGTCACATTGTTTGAAGCTCTGCTGTGAAGCTCTCTGAAACAGGACCTCTACCTTGACGCTAGTGGAACTGTGCTAGTTGGTTTTAATGAAGAATACAGACTCATTAGGTTAAAAGAAGTTGATCTGATATCCCAGGGATGTTGGTGGGTTCTGACTGACACATGAATTTTCATGACTGAGCATGATATTTTTCTTGAGGTTAGAAATGCAGACATTTAGCTTGGATATTCCTTCAGCGTCTTATTCACAAGGCAAAAAGGATTTTGGAGACACAGGTTTCTAAAAGAATGTCACCAAAATAAGATAGGGCTGAAGCCTCTTTTTGAGTGACTGCCATAGTCCCACCTTTTCCTTCTTCACTCAACTGGAATGAGATTAATAGAAAATTTATTTTCTAGCAACCAGTTTCCCAGGAATGTGTTTTTAATGAGGCCATGAGAATTCTTTCCACCTTCTCTGGAACATCATTTATCTTCTTTCTTTCATTGCATATACCACTTCACATAGGTCTACAGATGGCAAGGGAGGGATTTTAGCAGAGCTAAGAAAATACAACCCCTTGCCTCCATTTCCAATTA
This sequence comes from Geospiza fortis, assembly GCF_000277835.1. Lineage (NCBI taxonomy): Eukaryota > Metazoa > Chordata > Aves > Passeriformes > Thraupidae > Geospiza > Geospiza fortis. Next base: position 9,915,943 of record NW_005054297.1, on the reverse strand, counting down.
TCACGTAGAAGGAACAGGGATGGAGTGAACTTTGTTTTAACAATAGCAATTCCTTGGTACAACTCTGGGCTTATAAATCCATCTCTCCTTTTCTTCTCCCCTCAGAGATACATCATCACAGGTGAGAGATCTGCACAGCAAAGGAGATACACACCACCATTTTATTTACTGTTCCTTAACAAATCAAGCAATCAGCAAGATGCTAACACCCAAAACATTGACTAACACACTGATGAGAATGAAGTTTCAACAAGGCTTACTCCATTTTTGTACAAAGGCTCACTAAAGGCTCTGCCACACAGACTGATTCACAGTCTGGAATTTCAGGCTCATACACAGTGTGATCCCACAAGCTTATATTCATCAATGCTCTGCCTTCTTCATGTTTTTAGTGGGTTTAGCACTGCAAGAAAATAAAGAATTTCACTGATGATTTACTTAACCACAAGCAAATGAAATTATATTCAACCTATCAATAAAGTGACATCAGTAAGGAACAAGAAATGGGCTCAGCAACCTGGATTCAATCAATAACTGAACCACGGCATCCATTGTAATAACATCTAAGTGTCAAATGTACCCGTGAAGAATAGCAGCAAATCCAAAAGGTGTATTTTTCCTCCCTCTGTGCTTCTGTTTGTTTATTTAGATTGTCTGGGTTGCCCTCACTTGTTTGTGCCAAGGAGTGAGGGTGTTCCAACATGCATTGCCATCACCCCTGAGGATGGAAACACCTTCACCTTTGTCCTGGGTGTGCTGGGGTTACACCTCAGCCCAGGAGGGTGGCAGGCACTCCCCAGCCCTGGCTGCTCTCCCAGCCTCCTCGTGGCCATGTTGGGAGGGAATGCCGGGTGGGGGGAGGATCCCAGGATCTGCCCGGTGGCAGGCTCGCAGGTCCAGCTCTGGAAGTGAGCTTGACAGAGGAGTGAGGCTGTCAGAGCTGGGGAGGGCAGGCTCACACCAGCTATGTGCTGGATCTCTGCAAAAGATGCTGCAATGGCAATTCTTACCTTGGCCCAAACAGGCCCAGTGTCTAGCAGGAGATAATCTATTTCTTCTAATGAAGCAAATATAAGTGGCAAACGGGAAATTTTTAGCAGCCTTGGTTGGCCCCAGACAAAACACAGCAGAGTCATTGCTCTTTTTTGTGCTGGACCTGTTCTTGTTCTCTGCAGTTCTTTGCTTCTGAGAAGTCTGGCATCCCACTGCCAGCCCAAGCAATGAGTGAAGGTATGGAAACACTTTTCATGATCTGGAGCCACTTTCAATTTTAATAATTAAATATATGACAGCATTCTGACATTTCCTGTGATGAATGGTGCTTGCTGCTGGTAGCTGGTATGTTTTGTCTGGAGACAGTATTGTCCTTTACTAAGAACAAAACTCTTTAGAAGTGGCCAAGACGCTCAGTTTCCCATCCCTACATTTTTAACCAGTATCTGACTAATGTGTGAGATCAGATAAATGGTTGTCCTATCACTCAAAATGGTCACAGTAAACTTAGTGAAACCAAGTATTATTTTTTAATTTCTGCCTTTAATCATTCCAGTGTTCTCCTTCAGAGCTGACTGTATGTCAAAGGAGGTGAAAGCACCATGTGAAGAATGAGTGAGCTGGGATTCCTTCAAGGGAAAGGCTAAGGAAATGTACACCATTAAGAGGATTTGAAGCCCACAAGAACATAGGTGTAACATGAAATACCAACTATCACTGCAGAATACTTCAGGATTATTTCAAACTACAAATAAAGTTTCAGTCTAGATTCAGGTGATAAATTGTAAGGAAAAAAAAAAAAAGGAAAGTAATCAATCATGAAGAAACCCTGCTAACAGGTTTGTAGCACTGTTCTCACACTTGGGGACAGGGCACTAACAGTTTGGGTTCAGATTTTGGTATTTTGATGGTGATAAATTGAGTGACTTAGACTCTGTCTAGCAATCTTTACTAAGGCATGTTCTAAGACCTTTCTCATAATCTGGTGATGCTCAGAGTCTTGGTAATCATTAAAATACGATTCATCATCTCCCTTCACGTGGTCCATGACATCCGTTTAGGACTCTTCGTATGTTATTTCTGAACAGCTGTTTTCATCCATCTACTCTGTTTAAAAAACAGGAAGAAAATGTAGCTTTCCATGAGTGATGTGCAGTACCATAAAAATGACCCAGCTGGGGGTCCACAACAAAGGCAAAATTTCAGTGCTCTTCAAAATCCTCATGGAACAAACGGAATTGTGCTGAATCAAATTAAGTACTTTTAGGTGTTTAAGTCCTCACTGCTTAGGGAACTGTTTTGAAAGCAAAAAGCCAAAGAGTGTACTCTCAGCACATTTGCAGATGATGCCAAGCTGGGTTGCGATGCCACCCCTGGGGACAAAGAAGTGGGTCCAGAGGAACCTCACGAGGCACAAGGATGAGGGCAGGTGCTGCACCTGGGTAAGGGAAGCCCTTGGCATCAAGACAGGCTGGGGATGAAGGAATTGAGAATGGCTCTGTGGAGAAGGACTTGGGGGTGCTGCTGGATGAGAGGCTGGACATGAGCTGGCAATGTCCTCTCAAAGATCAGTAAGCCAACCACAGGCTGGGCTGTATCAGGAGAAATGTGGCCAAGAGGTCAAGGAAGGTGATTCTCCCTCTCCACTCCTGTGAAACCACACCTGGAGTGCTGCATTCAGCTCTGGAGGTGTCAGCACAGGAAGGACATGGACCTGTTGGAGCAAGTCTGGAAGAAGGCCATGAAGATGATCAGAGGGTTGGATCACCTCTCCTGTGAGGAAACTCTGAGAGTTCAGGTTGTTCAGCCAGGAGAAGAAAAGGCTCTGGGGAGGTCTTACAGCACCTTCCACTGCTATAAGAGCTAAAGGGAGACAGATGAAGACAGCTTTTTAGCAGGGCCTCTTGCAATAGGACAAGGGTAATGCTTTTAAAGTAAAAGAGGGTAAATAGATATATCTGTATCTATAGATATGTATATATATCTAAATATAATATATCTATATCTATAGATAAAGTATGCAGACTAGATATAAGGAAAAAAATTTTACGATGGTGGTGGTAAAATGCTGGAACATGTTACCCAGAGAGGTGTTAGATGCTTCATCCTTGCAAGTGTTCAAGTTCAGATTGGACAGGGATCTCACTAACCTGATCAAGTTGAAATATCTATTCACTGAAGAGGCTGGATTGGGTGTCCTTTAAAGGTCCCTTCCAACCCAAATTATTCTATAATTCTAGTATTATAAGATCTTGCTCTAGTACAGATGAAGCTAAACTCAAATGCAAACTCTTGTTCTCTGAGACAATTTGCTCTAAGCAAAAGATTTGCAAGAGCAAGCTGGTCCTGAGAGTCCCTCCATCTTGTGCAAAGATTAGTGAGACCACAATGTGTAACTCCAGTTCTAACATAAATGAAGTCCAAGCTTCAAATCTGGATTGTAGCCTGCAGCTAAGCCAGACTGAGACCCAGCAAACCACAAATACCTGTGACTGTGCTTATAAGTAGATAGCACTTTTTTCACTGAAATGCATGTATAGAATAGCTCCTGATTTCATAGTAGTGAGTAGAGCAGGGTTCTGTATACCAGCTCTCAAAATACATTGTCTGCCTAAGATGAAATGTTATAAAGTGAATTCTGCATAATCTGGTGAAAGGTTTTTAAATTCTAAAAACTTAAGCAGAAGCAAGATGAATTTTTTAACTTGGGAGTTTGAATCATGATTTTCTCACTAGCCATGCTGCTTGCCTCAGAACAGCCAGATTGAAGATCAATTTGCCACTGAGCTCAGAAAATGCATCAATGTGCTTGCCAGAGTAGGTATTACAGATTTGCTCTTAAATAATTTCTTTGCATGGAAAAATAAATCCACTTTCACTGTTACTAGAAGGTTTAAAAAATAGAAATACCGTTAAATTACTCTGGGGAGCTGATAGAATGGCTAAATGCTGCAGTTTTCTGGTACAGAACATTGTGTTACTCTGCTCTCCAGCTTTCATACAATAGATGGGAACTCTACAAGCATAAGCCATTACTGGTTGTGTGTGCAGAGGGGTAAATGATATCTGCTTTTAGTCTTTACATAGAAAAAAAACAAGTTTAACAACATATTTCGTTTGCACATGTGATGTAGCTATTTTAGAGAGGGAAACGCTGGTTCTCCTAGGAGCCTTTTATAAGAATATTTTTAATTAGTATGAAAATCTGCTTGGGGGTATTTTCATCATAAACAGGAAAAAGGTTCATTTGACATTTTTCTTCCTCACCCGTTACCGCTGCAGTTCCCGCTCCTCCCTTCACCCTGTCCCAGCCGGCCCAGCCCTCCCCAGCCCTCCCTGCTGCCCTGCAGGGGCCCGTCCCCATCCCCAGCCACGGCGCCCGCCCATTTCTGACACTGCTCCGCCGATTGCCAGCAAGGGTTAACGAGCTCAGTCCCTGCAGACTGCACCCAGCACTGCCTCTCCTTCCTCCCTCTGCCCAACCACCTGCCCACACACTGCTCCCCATTGCTTGCCTCCCAAAATGTTGCGCCTCAAGCACTCTCCTGCTGCCCCAAAGATCTCTCATTTCTCAGCACAGTGACTGTCATTCAATGTCCTGTGTCCCTGTTATCTTTCTATCTTCTCAGCCTCATGGCTTTGCTTGATTTCTTGAAAGTGAAGCAAGACTTCACCCTGGTCACAAAAATGCTCCCTAACTGATCAGATCCCCATAGGCAGTTTATTTTCTGATCTTCAAACCTATGAGCTCTCATCATTTTGGTTTTCCCATCAGTTCCTCTTGAATAGTTTGCATCCTTCCAGCTTCACCACACGAGGAATTTTGTCCCTAATATCCCTTTTTTAATGTGGTCAGGCTCCATTGCACTGTCCCCTCTGACCCTTTCCCATTTCTCTCTCTAGATGGACTCCATTTCTTCAGCTTTTGAGCAGTGTGGCTTCCAGCACCCAGTGCAGTGGTGCCAGCACACTACCCACCAATTCTCACTTCACCCAGGGACTAGATGTCCTTTTGGTTATGTTCTTCCAGCACACTGTTAGTTTACCTGACTCACAGGCACTCCTTCAGAGCCATCATCTGCACATCCTGTATTTGCTACTTCCTCTTTCCAATTCAACCCTCATTTTCTCCCTTCTCACAAGCATTACTATGTCTCATCAGCTGTCCCTCCAAAACAACTTCTCTTCAGTAGCCATGTTGCCCCATCCTATGTTTTTCCTTTCAGAAACTGTGGATTTCCTATCTCTTGATATAGTAACTTCTTTGTCTACTCACAAGATGCCTTCCAGCTCTATCCCACTTTCCTCTGCATCTATCCCTCACCCTGTAAGCAGCTCCCAATATCCTGCTCCTCCTGAACCATATGTCTGTTAATCTCCATGATTTTCTCTTAACTTCCTTTCAGACAATTATTAAGTCACTCACTCTATCCTTGGCATCCTCAACTAACTCATGCTTTTGTGGTAACCCATCCACCTCCAGCTGTGTCTTAGCCATTCTGCTATTTCTAGGCAGGAAATATTTGGGTTCCACCAAAAGAGAGAAGTGAGAGGCAGCCAGACACCTCTTACCAGCAGCTGATAGGAAAACCACAAAGCAAGAGGTCCACTGTGTGTGTCCAGCCTTCAGATCTTCACCCCATTCCTCTACAAATGTTTTTCCTTGTGCCTTGAATTTGGTGATGAGGTGGATGTGCTGTAAAAGGCATCTGTGCACTGAAGCTTTGGGATGTTTTGGGCTGCATGCAGATAATTAAGTAAATAATAGCTTCCAAATACGTAAGTACAGTCCTCAGGAACTGGCCTCACAGAGATCCATATCAGTATCTCCTCTGAGATTTTGAGTAAAGCAAATAAGAATAAAAATATTTCATTCATCATCTTGGCAGTATGTTCTGGAAAGGCTGATTCAGACCCATTCTTTTCCATTCAGCTATCAAATCTCTGTATGTAGTATCTTTTTAAGTGTTATTTTAAATTAGAAACATTATTTGTCTCCTGGGGTTCATTCAAAGCAACTAGCTGCACTTGTGGAGTCTAATGAAGGTTCTTTATGCCATCAAATGTTAGGAACTGAATTTGAGAGCAAATATTTGCCCAAATTTAACATAAGGTGCTAAGGACAGTGTAAGAAGAATGCTCAATGCTGAAATGGCTACAGGCTAGTTTCAGTTCCAATGTTAATGCCCAAGAAAGTAGAATTAAAGTATTGTTAGCAACACATGTATTCTCTTTTATTAGAATAACTCTAAATTTTTAGAGCTCCACATGTCTAGTCAGCTCTTACAAAGCATTTTGAAAGCTAATGTATCTTGACATAAGGCTAGATAATGGATAATAGATAATAAATAAATTAATGTCACGGTCCCTACACACCAGTGCCCCACAGACACTGCTACCTGCAGCCAGTGCCATCCAGTGGCTGCCAGGACAGGTGTGCCTGCCAGGCAGTTGTGGTGGCACAGGTGCTCCTGAAGGCATCTCCTCCCAGACCTGTCCATTTGCCCCTCTGCACCTGGTCTGCACAACTGGATACAAGGGCCCAGGGGTAAGATGAGGACACTGTTAAAGCATCCAGATCACAAATACTGCTCCCAGCTGTTCAGTGAGGATCCTGACTAAATCAACACCACCAAAGCCTGAGCTTCTCCCTGTTTACATAAAATTGTCCCATCAGCAAATCACAGAAGCAGCTTAGATGAGAGACTTTTGCATTAAAATCAAACCCATGGGGTATGTACATCCCTGATTTTAAAACTGAGTTTCCCAGGTCCTTTCCTAAGAGTGACTGTGGGTGGAATCACAAAATGCAGCAATACATGTGAAAGTGGTTTAACAGCTGCATGTTCAGAAGAAGGGAATGTTTTGAAATACTTGTCCACAGTGTGAAGTTGCCAAATCACAAGTGTAGTGTGGTCTTACAAAACAAGATAGAGTAAAAATAGGCAATACTCTCTGAAAGCTTTGGATGATAATGTTTTGTAATACTATTTTTGAAAAAAAAAAAAGGTACAAATAAGGGAATGAACAAGAAAGGTGGGATATGTTGGTTTGTTTCTTGAAAAAAGGCCTCTTTTTGTAGGGTGTTTTCTAGCCTGATATATGATCTTGTATCAGTGTTGCCCATTCTTTGTTAGCAGCTCTACAGAACTGCTTGCAAATATTCTTTCCCATCAACATTTGGTTTCTCTGTGAATCACGAGCAACTTCTCTCACGTACCTTGTGTATTTTGCAAGGTCTGCTCCTTCTAAGGGAATAGTGATGACTTCAACTCCTATCCAGTGCAACCAGCTCTGGGATCAGCTAGCAGCCATGTTTCAGTTTCCTTACCATCTCTTTTATCATCCAGAGGAGTATTCTGTCAAGTGCTGAGGACTCATTCTCTGATAGATTAATATCTACAGGGCATTTTGATCTGAAAGCTCAGCACAAGATACTAAATTATGGACCAAAAGGATGAGTAGGTATGGCAGGACTGTAGATCTTGCACTGCTGGCATGTCCAGGTAAGATTTCCAAGAGCCCAGACACGCCATCAAACCCACAGCTGGAGAGGTGTCCTCATGTGTGCAGCATTTGGGCCACTGTTGAAATAGTGCTCTCAATTCATACTTCAGGTCTCTGTTGTTGTGCTGTGCTAAAGATCTTCCACAGCTCACAGTGATTATTTTCCCCCTCCCACCTGCTTTTTAGCAGCAGCAGGTAGTTGCTAATCCTTCTGCTCCAGAGAGGGGGATGTAGCTCCTGTCGGAGGAGATCAGTGCTGTACCTGTATTTCCTGGGGAGGTGGTTTCGACACGCTGCTTAGGGATGGGTCTAAACATATTCCTAATAGCCCCATGTGCTCAGATGCAGGCTCTTTACCGGGAATGGAAAATTTTCAAAGCCTCTGCAGCAGCCCCTCTGGATCTGCCTGTACTCCTTTCCAAAGCAAGTGTGGCCCTGCAGGATGAAATACAAATGCATCTGTTGAAAGAGAACTGGAACAAAATTAAGCCCTATTTAAGATTTACAGAAATTTCCCCTCTGTTACCTGATACCCATGTTTTAGTTTTGTTGTTTGGTCTCTGTGTTGTTAGTGTTGTTAACAATTTGTAAGTAAATTGGTGTTTCATTGAAAGAGCTTTATGAATTTTAGGTGCTTTCTCACTTTTAATATCCCTGTGTATTAGTTGCTCCCAAGCCAGTACGAAGTTATACGATGTCTGTATCAAATTAATGTTTGACTTTACCGTCTGTATGCTCTCCAACCCGGCACCTCCTCCATCCACAGTGAGTAAATATGCAAGTGTTACATTGCCCTTGAAACCTGTGCTCTGTGACAAAGGTTGCAGGCTGAAAGGAGACTGAAATGCCAAGTTTCCATGGGCCCCAGTCCCTTCTGCGAGCCGTGTGTTAATCAGAAGCCCTCGAGACCTGCAAAGCCTGGTGTGGCACACCTGGGACCAGGTGACACCAGGGCAGACTTGGCCTCCTCAGAAGCATCCTCCTCTATGAGCCCTGTGGAAACCTCATCTCTGAGAGAGGAAAATGTGTGAATAACAGACTGAGTTTTCTCAAGGTGATGGCTATACAGGGAAGGTTATATTTTTATTTCTTGTGCAACCATGAAAAAAAGGTTTGGTTTCTTTATATCAGCTAATCTGCAAGGGCAGATTCAGAGAGAGGACCCATCAAATTTCCCACTGCTCTATTTGCCATGGGGGACATGATACAACTTTAGGTGTGCTGTAGTAGAGCTATCATTTTTCTGTGGTAGCTATATCTGGCAGCTACAACTGATCACTGGGCTTCTTCGAAGTCCACTGGCCTAGAGTGTAAATATAACACACTATTTGACTTTCTTAGGCTTGTACCAGGCTAACATGATTTGTAGAAATGTTAGCACTGTGGAAAATTGAGTATTTGTACAACCTTCCCATAACAGGCAATAACCTTGTCTATGCTGCCAGGCAAACTAAATTTGAGCTGGCTTCATAACACAAGTACCAGTGTGTTGCTCTTCTACTCCCAAATCTCACCACTACAGCCTCAGTTTTCAACTTGCCAAAGTCCAGACCATGACATGGAATACAGCAGTGACAAAAACTGTATCTGATGGAGATGTGTGGCTAGGTCTCCTCCAGAGTCTTCTGTGAAATGCTACTGCAACCAGAAAATGTTAAACTGCCAAAAGGAAACCTTTTCACAGAAACATGGTCTTTTCCAACTAGGTTTTGTTGGAAAAATTTGAGAGATCTTGAATTGGCTCCATGTCCAAACTGAAGAGAGAAACAGCTTGGCTGGACCTTCTCCCTTGCCTATCTAGTGCACCTCGCTGAGAGCAGCATTGGTTACCAGGTGGAGCAAGACTGCCATGAGAAGTTCCTGCTCCCAAAATCTGGTTAGGCATGGTCTTAAGCCTAGATAAGCTCTTTCAGATAAATCCCCTCCTTCTGCCTGGGGGTCTCAGAGTTGATAGCCACAGCTGAGACTCCAAGGAGCTCTGTGGAATAGCAGGGTGTTCTTACTCCTACTGTGATATCAGCAAGGCACAAAGAGGTTATCAGGATGTGGCTTACAAGCCTGAGAAGCTGGCAGAGGAAGATGGGTCTCTCCCTTCCCTGCACAATTATTGCACTTCTCCTCACAGGTTGGAAGAAGATGCTGTAAAGCAGCTGGGAGGGATTTTCATCCAGAGGGTATAAAAATTGGTGTTGGGAATTCATGAGGTTCATGCAAAAGGTATTGATCAATTTTGCAGGTAGTCCTACAGCAGCAGGATTGTGTCTAGCAGCTGTAGGGAAGTCCACATGCCTTTTCTAATCATGCCAGCATCCTGCCCATTCCCAGTAAAGAACCATCCTAGCAGGCAGCAACACACCTGAAAACACACAGAGCAAATGGACCTTGGAGAGCTGAGCAGATGTTTGTGCGCTGGGTACACTGGGCATCTGGTATAGATTGCAGCCACGGGGCTTGTGTTGCTGCAGCAAGTGGCCATGCCTCAGCCCCTGCAGGTGTGCCCTGGGCTCTGGGCAGTCCTGGCTCAGGGAAGGCACTCCTGATTCCAGTGACACATCTGCTCCAGTCAAGCCACAACCCACTGCTGAAGCAACGGTGTCACATGTGTGTGCAAGCTGTTGAGCTGGATGGAGCTGTGCTGCTGGCCACCTGTGATACACACACAGCAGGGTACCCAGCAGGCAGAGAGTGCCTCTCCAACCTGACTGGACCCAGATGGTGTCCCTCAGCCCAGCATCACCAGATATGGACATCCCCAACCCTTTGCAAGGCTGTACAAGATTCAGGTCAACAGCAGCCCCATCACATGGACCCCATTACAATGATCATTGTTGCACCATGTGGCAGGTTTTAGCAGCTAATCTGACTAGCTGGAGCAGCTGTGGTGTAGATTTTTTTCCTTAAACATATACATTAAAATACATACTGTTTAGGCTGGGGATCCAAATGACATGAAATTAATTGCTCTTCCCCAAACCAGGATTGAAATCTCATGACAGACAAGGCAATATCACAAAACCAGAACATACAACATAGCCTAGATTTTCCCATTGTTCCTCCATGAGCAAATATCTGCGTACCAGGTCCAGAAAATGTCTCCCATGCTGGGAGCAGCCACTCCATGTTGAGTCCCAGCCTCTGGGTTCTTCCCAAGTTCAGCAGCTGCCCTTTCCTCCTCAGGGAGCAGCAGTGTCACTTTATCAGCACTGGGCTCAGTTGCCAGCCCATTTCGTCTGCCCTCTGCTTGTAATTGTTAACTTCCTGAGAACAGGAAACTTCTGTTTAGCACAGGTGGAGCTTTAACTCTGAGGCACTCCTGAAAAGCCACAGGAGTAGAGCAAGATGTTGCAGATTGCTTTGGCCATTTCTTTCCCCCATCTTTGTGTTCAGGCTCCCTTTGCGTTATTTCATCATGAAGTTCCGGTCTTTTTGTTAAAATTTTGGAGTTTTAGCTGTCATTTGTCTGAGTGCTCTCTTATGCAAAAGATTTACCTGGAAATTGATGTACTCCCACAAATTAAGCATTCACTCAGCCCTCAGCGAGGCACGCTTAGGCTTGCCTGCAACCTTAGAACAATACGGAGAAAGGTTATCATGACTTACCTGCCACAAATTATCTATTAATAGCACCACTTATGTACCTTTTTTTTTACCCTTCACGACATGCTTTCCCTAGATCTCCCTCTTAGCAAGTTTTCGTTTTCTTGAGTGCTTTGTTTTCCCTGTGGAGAGCAGGGCAGGTAGAAGAGGAGCAACCTTTGCAGCCCTGGCTCTGCCCCGTGGCCCCGGCGCTGCCTTTTGGCCCAGATGTTTGCCCAGGAGGGTGGGACACACACGGGCTGCTCCCAGCCGGGTAAAACATTGACCAGCGGCGGGCGAGGCGCTGGGAGCGCAGCGCTGCCCAGGCAGGCAGCGAGAGCCCAGGCAGCAGTGCCCACGGGAACTCTGCAGCTTCTCACCAGGTACCTTTTCCACTTTCATTTTCCCAGCCTCGAAAGGCAGAAGGGCAGTGGTTCTGGGTTATGGGGTTTGCCAAAGCTTGGAAGTAGTAAGAGGAGTTAGCCTTGTTATTTTGCAGTTTGCTTTTTTCAGCTGTAGTTGTAGTTTCACGGTGTAGCTGAACGGTGTCGTCTAGAGCATGGGTTGATTAACTCACACTTGATTAGCTAGTTGTTTGGATTTTGTTGTGTCTTCAAATAAAATTAGTGCATAATTGCATTTGAAAATGTCATTGTCTTCTAATAAAACCCAAACCTGACTTCTGCTCATCTTCTAGCTGAAGAGTAGGAATGATAGTCAGAGGTTTTAATGAAAATGTGTAATGCAATTATTTCAACTGGGATGTGGGCAGTGACTCATGCTGAAAAACACTTGCTGATTTTTGACCGAGCTTTGCAAAAATAGGCAAAGTGACTAATTTTTTCAAGATTATTTCCATGTTCCTTGGAACATGGAACATGGACACTAGATGCAGAAAAAATGCCAGGATTTAAGTTCCTAGTATGCATATGCCACTCAGAGAGGTTTAGATGAATGGATTTGAATAATTGTTTTAATTTTGCTCAGTGACTGAAAGTTTCTGCCCGGCAGTGGAAACTGACTCATTCATGCAGGAGCCGTCCTCCATGTGTGCTTTGCTGATCTGGATGTACTTTTATAAAAGTACATATCGTGACTCCTCAGAAATTACTTTTTACACCCCAGGCAGCTGTCAAATAATCCTGAAGAGTGCTCAGTGTGAAGTGAATGATATGTTGTCTGTATTCATGATTTATCATCAGTATGTTTTGTGTGCCAAACAAAATGCGAGAGATTTAAAAAAAATAACCTGCTGCTTCCAGTTTATCCATGTCTGGCCCTGGCTGTGCTTGCTTCATGTTTAGATCCTTCCTGATGTCACAGAGATTTCCTTGATGTGTTTGCTAACTGTGCTTGCACACTACATGTTATTTATGTTCAGTACATGCTCTGTGGTGTAAAGTTGTAGTAGAGTGTGGCAACACATTCACTTTATTAAAAGTAGTCTAAGTGTGACTCCAACTCTTAGTAGTTCTAAAACTCCTAGAGAAAAGTGCAAGGAAGGGTTGCTGGAGAACAAAGCAACTGGATTCCCGCAAAAGGCTGCTTTAAAGACTGAAATATGATTCAATAAAAATTTTGGTAAAGGCTGCATCATAGTTTCAGTCTATTGGTGAATTTGTAGAGATAAAGTATGACTATGACTAAAACCTGTGATTTTCATCTGTGTCACAGTGTTGTGAGATTCTTGCCCACTCCTCCCAGGAGTATTTGACAGTATTTGACAGTAAATTTGACAGTAAATTTGGACTGATGTAAAAGTTTCTTTTGCAATAACAAAAAAAAAAGTGGTAAAATCTTATCTGACAGTTCACAGAAAAAATCTGTTCAGTCTTTACGTCCTGTTTGAGACAACTTGCAGGATAAGGGAGCCATGACAATCTGTATTGTGAACAATTTAAATTGTTTCAGCAAATAGTAACATATCAATGAAGCAAACCGGTTTCATCCCCTGTGCTTGATTTTCAGCTCAGCTGTTTACCAAGTTTCAGTTGGTTGAACCTGTGTACATAGACTGAAAGGAGCAGGGTTGCACAGGGATCACGAGGACAATCTGGTCTGCAAAACCTTTTTCTGGATATACAAAGCAAAAAAGACTGAGACTAGTGTTTAGACTGGGCTAGTTATAGAGTTGCTAGTTAAAAACAACTCTCTCTTCACCCTTGAAGGCAGTTCCTGTGACACAGGTGTTAATGCTAAACCTCTATGAAATAAAATGTCCTGGATCTCGCAAAGTTTACATAATGCTGCTATTTTAAAATTTCTAATTTAGATTTGAACCAGAAATGACCATGTTAAAGGGGTATATTAAGTGGAAATGGTCTCTTCAGATACTTTGTCAGTGATGCTCCCAGTGTAAGGGCCAGATATTCAAGTGGCAAAAAAAGAAACCCTGCCTAACAAAAACCCTCATGCAGCCAGGATTCCAGCATGGGCATTGCAAAACTCTGCTGTCTCCTGCCCAGAAAGTGTCAGGATTTCCCAGCTTGCCCATGCTTGCCAGGGCCCCACAAGGTGAGCAGTGCCCCTCCGAAGGCTGGGATAGCCGCAGGCCCTGCTCTCTGTGAGTGAGTGACAGGACTGTCACTGGGAGGGTGCCAAGAGGAGCATCCAGACCCTGTTTTCAGTGACCTCCTGCACTCGAGCACTCGTTCTGGTGGCTTGCATTTGCTTACTGCACTTGTTTGTGCAGCAGCTATCACACCTCTGGTGAGACTCCCCCTTACAAAGATGTTGATAACAAATCACCTGGATCAGGTGGGTTACTTGTGTCTTGCTGTGTTGGACCTCTTTGTTTTAGAGCCTACCCCAAATGACAACTTTGTAGTTACCTTTTTCCCCCTGACAGCCACGTGGCAGCTGATTATGGCCATTGCAGATGCTTTGGGCTTGGGGCAGGAGAGCAAGAGCTCTGCAGTCTCTGGCAGAAGACTCATTCCTTCTATAAAAAAAAGCTACTGGCTTTTCTTTCTAAATATTGGACAATCTTTTCTATAGAAGTCTACATGTACATGACCCACACGACCAGAAAAAGCTCTTTGTGTCACTCTGGGAGTAATTTAAAACACTGACATTTCAGCAGTTTATTTCCTTAAGGCAGAAGTGTAAATCTTACTTGGGGGCACTTTCTTTTATAGGAGTAAGAGTTTTCTGGGGGAAGCTATTTATTTTTTCAGAGCAAATTGAAGAAGCATATTCTGAGACAATAAGCTGACTTTCCTCTTTCTGTTGCAGTGAATGAAATTATCAGGTAAAATGCAAACATTAAAAGACAGTGATTACCAGCAAGCAAACTTACCTTTGAACATTTTGAGCTGAGCAGAAGTACTAGTGATGCATTAAAACCCCAGCTTTTCAATTTTGCTAAAATAACACAAAGTTAACCTATGAATTGCAGCTGAATGTGAAATACAATTTCCACAAAATGAAGTAACTTTAATTATTTTAATTACAAAAATTATTTTGTGCTGCATGCATGTATCTGTGGCTCCCAGTGGTGCCAAAGAGGAATGAGTGCATAGATCTTGATTTAGTTTTTCCTTCTTTGCAATGTGCGCTTTCAGTGATATTTCTTTATCCAATTTTTGCTTCCTGTAATAACTTTCAGAACTTTTATTTCCTCCAGAGTCAGGTGTTGCACAGATCAGAGTGCAGTATAGAGTTGATGATCAAGCATATCTATCCAGATGAATGGCAGTTCTGCCTTCCCCTCCCTGGTTCTGGGCCACAATTTCCCTTTAATTCCAGCATTAAACAGCTGTCAGTATCAAACACCATTTGCTTGCACATTAGAAGGCAGAAGTAGAAGCAATAACAAATAATTGTGCATAGATGTTTTTAAAGGGCTGAACTAAAGCAAGGCTTAGGTCTCATAGCACAGTATTCTGACTCCCTGCAACTCCCAGGCTGTAAGGGTGAAAAGCAAAAAGACACTGAGCAAAAGTGCCATAGTGCCATTGAACCTTTGTATTTTGAAAGAAACAACTTTGAGAGGTCATCAGATTGAATCTCTTGCATCTAATGAATATTTGGATTAAAAATGAAAACACATTGTTCAAACCAAATCTTTTTTGGTTTTGAGTGAAGAGTCAGCCTCTACCAACTTCTCATCCCTCTTAAAGAACTGCAGAAAACAGTCATTATTCCAGTCTTTCCTACCTCCTGTGAAGATATTATCAGACAAAATGCTGTGGTACTTTAGCAGCACTGTAGTTTTAAATGGTCTCCAGAAAAATTGCACATCTTGCTCTTATCTTCTTTCCACTGGGAAGTCTCTGTTACTGCAACTGGAAACAGCCCCCACAACAGCCCTTAAAAAAACTGTTAGCTGGGATCATGCTAAGCTTTACTGAACAGAATACTCTCACCTGAAAATCTTGGGATGCTTTAAAAGGAACATTGCTATGTAAATATAGTGTAATGCACAGAAACAGCTTTTGCTACCCTCGTTTATGGCACCTTTGTTCATGCTTCTCCAAGTCACAGCCACTCTATCATGAAGCTCTTCCTTGAATGGTTCCCAGAAATTATCAAACCACATCTGTAATTAGCTCTGTATAGGCAGACAACTTTATAAACCTGAAACTAAGAAAATGTGTGGATAGGCTTCTTCAGGATGAATTTAACAGGATTACTTGCTCCATTGATGTTAATCAATTGGAATAATAGATAAAATCTTGATTCTGCAAACCCTCCTCTATCTGGTGTCAGGTTTATACCTGTTAACTTTATCCTGGGGACCTACATTGCAACTACATCCCACCTACTGAAGGGACTGTGCTTATGAGTAAATCTGAAAGGTCAATGCATGCCTGGGTCATTATATGGACATAACATCAAGGATAGCTCTGAATGGATTGCCAGGGAAAAACAGGCTGCAGTACCAAAAAATTGATAGGATGTGCCTATGGACCCCGTTCTATAAATTCCTATATTTTCATCTACTCGACATTTTTATTACAATTTCTTGTCAATCAGTATAGAAGTGCAAAGCTTAGCTCTGTGTCAGCAGTCAGGTGGGGATCTCTCAGCAGAGGGGACATTGCTTGAAATTGAGTAATGCTGTCATTATCATACCACAGTGCCTACAAAACCAATATCATAGGGGAGACTGGGACATGATCAAGTACATCTATCCAAATGAGCGCCACTGATCCCAGAGATCTCTGTGGAGAGGATTGGATATGGTGGTGGGCATGGGGGAACCCTGCTGCCCTGGTTGACAGAAGGCTGAAAGGCAGGAAAAGGGCTCTGGACACCTCTTCTGTATCAGGACAACATTAAGAAAAATTCCAGGGAAGGGAGCAATGTCACAGAAATAAGCAGGGAGAATGGTGGGAGAAGGGAGTGGGGGAGCAGTAAGATGGGCTGATGACCAACTGCCTGGACTTCAGAAGAGCTGCCTGTTTCTGGGATGTATCACACCCCATAGCAGAAAGGTGTCACTTGGCTGGAAATCCAGGACTAGAGTGTTGAGGAGCAATAGAAAGGGCCTAAACAACCTGTCTTCTTGACAACAGGCTCCTCCTTTTCACAATCCAGAAATAAGGGGAATGGTCAGTACATCCAGTGCAAATCTATTTTGACAGACTCAACAGGCTACAGTCCTCTTCCTGAAAGCCCTGATGTCAGCAAAGACCCTCCTGATCCATTTTGTTTTGTGCAGTTGCTCCAATGAGGCTGAAGAAAGTTTCTTTCTGATCAGCCAGAGTGAAAGCCACCACTGTGGCTCTGTACTACCACCATAATAACAGCCCACATTAAAGCTAGAGTCATGCACAGCTGTTGAATATGGTACTGTTCTATATGCTAAGTTTTTCGCTCTAGGAGTACTGCATTTTGTGGTGCAGAATATTTTGATGTAAATGGGAAGTTAGTGTTGATGTTGGGTACAAATGCTATGACTTTCACTAACTGGAATAATGTACATGTCTGCAACTGAGCATTTTTCAAAGTGACTGCTTTCTGCACAGGTGTGAAGGACATGTTTCAATGAAGAATGTGTTTCTTTTTAGTTCATCTTAAAAGTGGCAAATGGAAAGGTGAGCAGCCCTCTGTAAATAGAAAGAGGATGCATAGAGAGATTTCTTTTAAACTTTGTGATGACACATCTTCCTAACAGAAGAGGGAAGGCATGGAAATTAAATCCGGTTAAGGCATTTCAATTTATGTTCATTCAACACTGTAGGCTCAGCTCCTCTGCTCTTCATTTGCATTTAAACAAGGAAGTTTCAATAAAGGAATTGTTGAATTACTTGGGAGTGTCTTTAGGGCAGTGTGAAAAGACAGTGAAACTCTTCTGTTCATTAACCACAGTGGTAGGAAGTTTACTGAGACTTCTGGCTACAATTTTGGGAGATGCAGGGAGGATCCACCCCCAACAGCACATATGTAGTTCTAGACACAGCATAATTATGTTAATGTGATGAAATTTAAACTGCTTGCACTTGCTTAGATATTTTGCTGCATCAGGAGTCTAATTAGAGCTTTGTTTTGTGGAAAACTGAAGAACTAGGTTAAAAACAGGTCAAGAAGGAATTATTTCAAAAACACACATAATAATCATTCGTAGTCAAATTTTAGAATCTCTGATGGACAATAGCAAAACTGATAAAGCCATGCTTCCAAGAATTCTTCCCTCTCTTTCCTTATGGTGATGAGCAGCCTTCTTAAACTCCTACCTGATGAAGTGAAGGGACTCCATGCTAGCACCACGTAACAGAACTTCATGGTGCAGGTCTCCATTAGCCCTGGGTATGTAGGACACTCCAGTGACCTCCCTAGACTTTGTGTCCAGAGTCCATGATTGCTCTCCTTGGCAAGTTATTAACTGGCACTTAATTTTATAATGGTGCTGAACTTTGAGGCCTGATTGTTTTGTTCTTGAATATGCCATAAAGATACA
>NW_005054297.1:9881420-9897918 GCF_000277835.1 Geospiza fortis | reverse complement strand
AAAAAAGAAAACAAAAAAAGAAGGGGGGGGGGGGGGGTGCAGGGGGGAAGAGGGCAGGAAGGTTATTTTCAAGAGGTCAGATTTTTACAGGTTTTTTAGGAAGTAAATTTTTTGGAATAGAGTTGTGCTAACATGTCAGGCTATGGGAAATAGGATCTGTGTCTTCTCTTTTTCTTTTTTTTTTTTTCCCTGCTTGTCCAATCCAGTTCCCGGGATTTTGCTGTTCTGTTTAAACTCAGGTTTTCCAGAGTTGAAATTATATAAATTACTTAATGTTAATTTTATGTTTCTGTGAGTGAACTGCAAGGAATTTAAAAAAGGGTTATTCTGTCTTGTAGATTAGTTTCTGTGTCAAGACAGCAGGCACAGGAAACATCTCTGCTTTGTGTCCTTCAGGCTGTCAGCAAGTAAGATCTGCGAGTTTGTGTGAGGGGAGCATATGCAAGGACCTGACAAACAGATGTGCAAGCAAGTCCCTCTGCTCCTCCTCTTTAATCCCTCTGATCACCTTGACTCTGGAAGGCAGTTAATATTCAATATTCCTATATATGCAGGTGGAGTTTTGGTATTAGAGATTATGGCAATTCCTGACAGAAAAGTGATTGCACATAGTTCAGCAACTGGCATTTGACCATTCCAGATCTAACTTTCTCCTGATCAAAAAAGAAAAAAAAAAAACACTATTTTTTTTTAATTAAGCAACTTTACAAATGTTAAATATTTTTAGCTGTGAGGGCAGCTTTTTGACGCCTCAGACTAGCATATTACATTGGTGGTTTTCTTACATGCAATAGATTTTCCTGTTTGCTTATAAAAATATCTGGGACTGGCAGTTTTTAGTCATATGGTTAATTCATAGTGTCTGTAAGTCTCCTGCCAGCTCTATCAGTAACAGATCAAAAGGGTCAAATATTCGGGTTTTGCTGGGGGCTTTTTGGAAAATTAATGTGAGACTGAGTAAAGAGTCTGGGAGGTGATTTTTTATGAAAACCATCACCAGAACAAATGTACCCATCTGAATCATCTCTTCTGCTTTCAAATAGGATTTATTTCTGATTCCTGAACATGCTCTATTTCTCATTTATTCTTCTTGCTGCTCATGTGAAAAAGAACAGACACAAACACCAGGAATATGGGACCCCTTCCCCAGCCATAAAAGCAAGGAAAGTTCAGAGGAAAGGACAGGAGAGCTGCAGCCCAGGTCACAGTCCCAGCTGTCTGGAGGGCATGTGCAGGGTGACTCCATGCCCTGGCCCATGACCAGATAGGTCCAGTGGAGAGGGAGCAGTTTTCCCTTGCTGAGGACACAATGCACAACCATGATGGATGTTGACTGGGCAGGTACTGAAGGGGGAAGCGTTCAACCCTTTGCAGCTTCTCAGATTATTACACAGCAATTAAAATAGCTCCCCCCATGTAAAAGCATGCCATCAGATAACAGGACACTCTGACTCATTAAATGAACCCTTGCCAAGATTATTTCTGGAGTGTTCCAGTTTCTTGCTTGGGTCATGATGTTGAATCATTGCTTGCACTCAAGTTCTATGAGCCAGCTCTCTGGTTGAATAGACCCATAATCACAGCTGTGCTGGCGGCTACCTTTTAACAGGTTTTCTCCAAGCATTGGGCTTCACTTTTAAAAATAGCCTGTTTCTTTTGCACAGCCTCTTGTTTTCAAAGCATGACCTCCTTGCTGAAATCTGGTTGTGAAATATGACTTTCCCATTCACCTGCTAGCAGTGGGATGCTTTCTGTGCAAGTAGGGTGTAATGGCACAGTATTTCATTCCTGTTTGGTGATTTAAGGCTGTCAGCACAGGCTGTGCCATGATGTTCCTCTCTCTCCTCTGCTTACCTGTCTCTTCCCAGGAGAAGATGCCATTTCTATTTGTGTGGGTTTTTTTTTAACCACTTGCAGTGAAAATGCCTATGAGAGGGGGGCAGACATAGGAGTGTTTGCAGCATCCTCTAATTGGTCCAATGCTAGATGCAAGTTTCTGCACATTTATAAATGAAATAACCTTTTAGTTATAGGCCCACATTTCATACAACTACTCCACTTCTGAGAAACCAGAAGGAAAATAAATTTTGCCTCATCTGACCCCAGGGTAGGTTTTTCCTGGCAGGTTTCAGTAGAATCACAGAAAGTCATGTGGAGGTATGACACCAAACATGTGCAGCTTGCACCTCAGACTTCCGAATTTATTTTGCCTCCTAGATATTTTTTTTTTAGAGTAACTTTTGTAACCAACAGTTTTCACTTATATTTGCTAATTATGCTGTGTTGCTTAAGGAAAATAAAAGTAGGTAGCAGACAGTTTATTAATTTAAATTACTATCAATGTAGTATTTGTGTCAGAAGCTGGGGGTGGCCTGCTAACCTCTCTGGAGCAGGCTGGCTCATCCATATAACAGGTATCCCATGTCTTCTCTAGTACATGTGATGGCCCTCCTAGTTCTAAGCATAATTATAATTTCTCATATGCTTTTTTTTTGCTGTCACCTCCTGAAGTATAGCAGAGGGGTGTTGTGAAACTGAAGATGTGCATTTGACCAGAGCATAGGGTCACACAGGGTCACACAGGGTCACCTGGGAGTGCAACAATCCACTTAGAAGGTTCTGCTGCATCAGCCCAGGCAGCCATTCCTGGCACTAGCTGATCCATTGTCTGTCCCTGGAGCCACATTTCAACTTTGGTCAGGAAGAACTGGCTGATTCTCTCTAAAAGAGGACCTAAAAGAGAGCAGAGGGGTCCATTGGCTGGGAATGGACAGGACACATGTACCATGCCCTGCTGTCTCACAGGTCAAATGGAGGTGCAGCACAGGCAGTGGGCAAGTCCTTCCTTCACCAGGAATCTCCTCCTAGGAGTAAAAGTGATCCTTGTTCAGAAGGGAGTTTCTGCAGCTCCTCCTCAAGATATGAAAGCTAAAGTCCAGGTGACGTGCTTATGTTATGGTCTATTGAGAATTTTTTTTAAGCAAAACACAGTTTTGGTGCCGAGCATACATGATTAGAACCAAAAATGTCCTTTTAAGAACTAAGTTTCGATTGAACTTTCATGTCCAGAATGTAATTTATGGGTCAAACCAAGAGAAAGAACTACTCAAAGCAGGGCAGAGAATCTATCTGAGTTGTGAGATGCCAGCAGTAACCTCTATCCCAGCTACAAAAGTTGGGGCTCTTGTGTGCCACTCTGCACTGAAATGCAAGGTATTCCTTTTCCACATGCCACATCTGCAGTTGTTGGTTCCTTTTTCTGAGCTAAGAACTGACACTGAGTTTTATAAAACGTTGTGCTTGTAGCTTGACAGGCACTTAGAGAAACTCCTAACAGGATTTGCTGCTATCATAAATTTGCCCTGTTTTCATACTGTTCCTTATTTTATTTGATAATCCCAGTCTAAACATATAATTATATTCATTCCGGTTGTGCAGCTGAGGAAGCATTGACTTCCCTATTCTGATGAAAAACAAGAGAACTGTTGATATTAAACAGTGTGTTGTTTTGGTGCTTTTACTGCTTTTGAGTGTAAGGACATCAGAAACAAAGCCCTATAATGGGATAACAAATAAAGTGTGTTTTTCCCTTGCTGAAATAAAGGCACAGTAGCATGCAGTACATTAGCTGTCAGAGGTTTCCAAACCAACAGGCAGACAAGCAATGGGATTGTTCCCTTATACATCTTTATCAGAAGATATCCTCTGCTCTTCAGATTTCTACCTGTCCTCGGTGTTTCTTCCTTGTTTCATTGTAAGGTCAGCTCTTCTGGAATATGTTTCTTTAAGTCTAGGTTAATTTAAAAATTTTGTCTAGTGAAATAAAGTGCAGCATAATCTCAGAAAATTGATTTTTACTCAGGGTTAGAATGTTACCATGTACTTTTTTCAATAAAATTTCTGTGACCTGGGCAAGATGTGAGTGATTCAAGTTTGTGTTTGAAAGACAGAACAGGGTTTTTATATGTTGCTGTTTTAAGACATGAATAATTAAAGTCAGACCTCCCAAGCCCAGATCTAGGCACCTATAGAGTCTTCAAAGGCTCTTGAGCATGCTTAGTTTCTACTTATCTCAGTGTTTATTTGACAGACAAGGACTGGAGGATTTAAAATAATTATAGCAGGCTGATCTCTGACTGACACAATTTATTAAGTCTGCTTTTATACAATGCCACTGTAGGATTACAGAGCAATTCCAGCTTTAGTCCAGACTCCCAGCAATTCCCACCCTCTCAACCTCTCCCCTGTCCTGCAGGCTGTGTGGCTGCTGAGGGCCATGGATGCCATCACCTGCATGTTGTACAGCTCTGCTGGCCACTGCTTCCCCAGATAGCACTGGGGAAAAGCTCAGCTTTGACTGCTTCTCCCTCAGCTTCATAGAAATGTAATCTCAGAGTTAGTCCTGGCTTTCCCAAGGCTGCATGAACTCCCTGAGACCTCTCCCCACCCATGAGTGGCTTGACTGCACCTGGTGCAGAGATCCACAAGTGGGAATGAGGAGATGAAAGACTGGAAGACATGCCACAAGTTTGTAGGCCCTGCAAGGGCAGGGTGTGGGACCATTTTTAGGAAACCAGGATGGGAGCACCACGCATTCAACAAAACCAGGAAGAGCATGCAAGTGTTAGGATGTGCAAACAGGGAAATTAACTCAGGCAAAGACAATGAGTCTATTATTGCCCGTTTGCACAGGTACGGCAGCAAACCTTGTTTGTCTTCTGTACCGAAATGCACTCTCTCCTCTTCCCAATTTTACAGTAGTTTCTATGTGTGTGTTTTCAGTGTCACAGCAGCTTTACTGCTAGAGCACCTGCCATAAGCCAGAGTGGCTTTAGCCTTTTAACCATGAACTACAGCTAGACTTTGTTCGCTCTGACGCGCTAACCTTTGGCCAGCTGAAGTAGCAGAGAAGCTGGCTGCTCCCGGCGAAACACGATCACAGTGTACCCAGGGAGGAACCTTTTGTAAAATGCCCTTTAATCAGTTCCAGTCATTGTTAGGGGTTGTAATGATTTAGGTTTCGTTGATAGTTTCAGTAAAAGAGCATCTGAAAGCACAAGGTCTGTCCTGCTGCTTCTCTGTGACCTCCAAAGTCCCTGGTTGAGGTCTTGAAGCAGTGGATGGCTGGGTGCTGGGGACACCCTGCTGACAGAGGCACCAGCTGTGTGACAGCTTAGCAGGGCACAAACCTCCTTCTGGCAGCCAGCTGAGGAATGACCTGTATGTTAGTCACCATAACCCTGGCAGTATTGTGGTCATAGTTATATTTCCTGTGGTATTTAGAAGGGGTTCGGGCTGTGTCAAAGGGAGCCTGGACAGTGAGAGACCTTTTTTAGTGTCTTGGGAAGTGGTAGATGCCCTAAAATGCAATGTCCATTGAGGAGGGGGTTATGGAAAATCTTGTTTCAGAAATCTGTCTTAGCTATTAAATGTGAGAGACTGTCTTATGCTTTAGATGGGAAAGTTGATCTTCTTGTGAAGCTGACTATGCTCTGACCATGACTGAGAATCCCTGTGAGAAACAGGCAGGCATTGTGGAGGCTTCTGTTCTTCCAGGTCACCAGCGCCACAGCATGTACAGCAACCCCCATGCTGTGCTCCCCAAGTGCTATTTTAGTGTTATGTTTCATGTTCTAAGGTGATCAATAAGACCAAAAGTAACCTTTTCAAGTGTATAAAATGGTCTTTTCTGGAGTAAATACACAAAGACAAAATATTAAATTTTTTCCTCTCTGAAATGATACAGCTCAGTAACTGCATAAAGAAATTACTTTTCTTTTGTTGGCATCATCAAGGCAATTTTAATCCACTTAGATTTCATTTCTAGCAATAACTGTTCCCAAAAGAATTAAGAGTTTCCAAAGTAAAACAGTTTAAAGCCTCAGAATAACCTTACTACTCTTCATTGGTCTTGTGGTACATCTTCAGAAAATAATTTTGCTTCACTTTTCAAAAGCCAGAGATTAGAACAAGGCAAACCTCACCACCTGATAGCTTTATTTGCTTTTTCTGGAATGTGCTCTCTTTTACATACCACTAGTTTCATACCATGAAACATACGAGAAGTCAAGTTAAAGTCCTGATATGACATAGTTCATGTCAAGCATGATGATGTGGCACCAAGAGTGTATTGGTTTCATTCAAATAAACTAAATACACCAACAAAATTTCAACCACCTCTTCATATACACCCCTAAATATAAACAGAACAAATACTTTTTCCTACAGATAGAAAATTCAGACCTCAGAGGCGACATGAAACTCTAAGTATTTGGACAGATGACAACCTGGTGGTTGGCACATTAATCTATGTGCTAGATAGCAATATATTACATATTCATATTCAGACATTCTGTGCTAATCTTATGGAATACTCGCCAGTGAGGCAGCAGGAAGGACAATGTCCTCATGCATAAATCTCTGCCTACCTCCTTTGGTTCTCTGAGGACAGCACACAGCCAGACAAAGGTCACATTTCAACCATTTTAGCTTGCATAGAGACAGTTGCAGCTCCTTCTCTGGATATTTGGTAAAATGGTTACTTTGAAGATGTAACCTATAAATATTCCCACCAATTAAATGTGCTTCCTTTAGGAGTGAGTTTATCTTGCTTATTTTTAGAAGGGCAAAGTCACTGACCTTTTAAAGTTCCTGAGAATTCTAATTTTTTTCCAAAGAAATGGAGTATCTCTGCATATTGATTGCCATTTGTCACTCATTTAACACACTGACAAACTGCAATTTCCTGCTTAATTGCAGATGCCTCCTTGCAAACAGCTCATATCTCAGGTGCATGGTGAGCATTATTTCTGCCCCACAGCAGAACAGTTGATCACATGAGCTATATCTCTGCTAACAAATAAAAAATGCTGGGTATCTTCCCTGAACCCAAAGACAGCACAGCAGACAACCTTTTAGATGAAGCCTTCTCCTTCCCCCCCAAAACAAGGTGGCCTCAACCACAGGGCCTAGCTTGGCAGCCCAAGCATCCATCCTGCAGAAGAGAAGAAATCTGCGAGAGAAACACACCAGAGCTGAGAGTGTAGAACATTTCATTTTGTGGCTCCAGCCCCTCCTTTAGCCAAAGTAAAAGTGTCTCCCCGTCTCAGGACCATTTCATGTAGCTTCCAAGTCTGACTTAAGTCTTACTGCCAGTTTGGAAATGTCCTCTTGAAAATACAAACCTTCTCTTGGAGATAGGAAGTATGGGACTTAGGTTCTTCCTGAATGAGACATATCTCCTGCTTAGGTGTTGTCAATGGCTCAAGAGTGGCAGATCCTGGGTCATTGTAGAGATATTTTCTTTGCTGAGAAAGGAAAAGAGCAATTTGGCTAGTGGATTTAATAATTACTGCCATTCAGACCATTCTTTTCATTCCTAACTATTTCAGCTATTATGGTCCTTGAAATCACAGACACTTTGCCTGGTTTATCTTGTCAAATATCTATTGAGGTATGTCACCAGCACTCTGAGATTTTTCTTTGAGAAAGAAGCATTTTATAGCGGAAGTGTAGTTCTGCAAAAAAATCACCTCACTGTGGTTATGGAGAGCTGCCCATTAACACAGCCTTTGAGCACTTTCAAGTTTAATTACACTGGCTCTCCCCCACGGGGTGACCTGGGCAGCTCTGGCAGTCAGGGGGATGATGCCTCAGAGTCCCACACCAGCAGTGGGCCCTGGCCCAGGTGCAGCTGCAGAGGTGGAAGGGCCCTTTTACTATTTAAGCATGTTTCATTTAAGGTGAGAGCTTTTACCACAAGGTTGCAAAGTTTCTGTCAAGAGTTGCTCACGTTCCACTTCTGTTTGTGTGCCATGCAGGTGGCTGGGGATAGATGTAGCTCTAGCACTTGCCTGTGCTGTAGATAACATTTGGTGGAATAACAGGCAAATCCATCCTGTTTCCTATGCTGCAGAAGCTCACCTCAGGCTGGCAACATAGCTCAAGTCACCCCAAAGAGTGGCTCAGGAACAGCACGCATGCAGCTCGTTTCTGGTACAATGCTGGCTGCAGAGAAGAAAGCTCAGCTGGAGGCAGGTTTGCAGCCCCAGTCCTGCCTGCCCTAGGGAAGGTCAGCAGTGGAGAGGAGCAGACAGGATGCAGAGGAGGAGCCGGAGTGCTGGGCTGAGCTTAGGTAAGGCATGTGACAGCGTGGGTAAATCTGTGTGGGACCACATGGACAAAATCTGCCGTGCCATGGCCAAGAGGTGTGACCCCGCTCCAGCCTCATGGCAGCACCCACCACTGATGGGTGACTGAGTCACAGCAAATTCCTTCCTTGTGAAGTCCCATCACAGCCTGCTCAACACAGACTTCTCTGGTAATGGTGCCTTTGCTGTTCATGCCAGTGCAGATTCTGCCAACATCATCAAAAGCTGCTTTTTCTAATCCTGATAGTAAACCAGTTTTCTGAAAAATGAAAGTTGTGGACATGTAATAAAATACAATATTAGAGATGCTGGAGTTAATGGATATTTTAAATTCCCCAGCAGATCATTCAGTCTCCTGTAGTCTAAACTTTTCCTTCATGTTACTGGGAGGCAGAAAAATATATTTGTCTTCCTAAAGGAAACTCTGTCAGTCTCCTTATTGGATAACCTCTTTTTACACACAATTTCCATGTGGTACTTATTGTTTCATTTTCAATAAGACATTAAGAATGAAAATAGAAAAGCTTATGCCCTGACCAAAGATGATGTTTGTTGGCTGGAGGAAGAGTTTTTCCCTTAATATCCTTATATTCTACTGTGAGCTGTATAAAAGCAGAGCAATTACTAGAAGAGACTTTGTGTGCTAACCACACTCATTTTCATACCCTGATTCTGAAAGCTGCTGTAAATATACATTTGGAGGTCCTCATTCTCCTTCTTGTGAACATGTATCACATAATCCTGTGGTTTTCTGTGCAAAAAGGTCCTGCAAGGAACTAGCAAGAATGTTGTTTGCCAGGAACCTTTTAATTCTCAAAATTGGTTGGTACATGGCTGGCTTGTGCTGGTTGGATATCCCTGCTAGCCACAGGAGGTGGCCACTGGGTACCTTTTGGTGATCTGTTGAGCTCACACTGCTGTGCTGCCCCTCCTTCCTTGGTTCCTCCAGGACCTTCAGCCTCTCAATAGCTACAGTGCCAAAATTCACCAGCCACATACAGACTTATAAAGAGTTGCACTTTACTATTCTACCCTCTGGTCTCCCTGAATGATTCAGTGGGCTCCTTGGTGTTACAGAAAGGCTGTCATTTACCCCACTGTGGAATCTCATTGGCCTCCTCAGAGGAGGAGCTGTGCTCTGAAACTTGATTCAGCAGGTTTTAAAAGAAACCCTTCCCCTGTTTTCCCATGAATTTGCTCAATGCTGGTGACTTGATAAATGCATTAAGCCAGCAATGCTGGCAGAGGGACAGGTCCCACCCTCTTTTACCCCTCTGCCAGCACAGGTGCTCAGGTGGTGTGGGTGGGTGCGTGGTGCAGCTGCACAAATCCTTGTGGCAGCACAAGCAGAGGCTGCAGTAAGGATGGAGAGGGACCCTGTGCAGACAGCACCAGTGTGGCATGTTGGTGAAGCTGTGGTGGGAAAGAGGGGTCTGATGCAGCCACATCAGGCTAGCAAGGGCAAAACCTTTTTCCTATGGAGTGTTTTATTTACCCTAGGGCTGAAAGGCAATTATTGTATTAACCTCCCTTGTATATATGTCTATCCGGAACTCACCCTGTATTTATTTTAATGGAAAGCAAACATGCCACAGAAATGTAATGGCTATGGCTATATAAAAACAAAAAACCTACTTTGTGTTTTGCTGATTTCCTCCTGTTGTGTGTGCTAATTAAAAAGCTATTACACTCCATGGGTTTATTCAGTATCTGTCTTACATTTTGGAACCTAAAGCCTGCTTTCAAGTTTAAATGAAAGCACAAAATTCTACATGGGAAAACTGAGCCTGACTGTTACAGTGATCCTCTGTGCTGACTTTCATTGCAGAATGACAATAAAATAGATTTTTGCTAAAAATAGAACAAAACCTTTGCCTAGTGACCATAAAGGTTATCAGAGCAAATCCCACTGCCCATGAACTAGAAAAGCCTAAGACTACAAAACAAAATGGGAAAGCCCAAGGTGTCCTTGGCCAATTTGCCCCCTGTTGGTACTCCACCTTCAGGTCTGTGACATTGTCATCTCCATGGTGGGATAAGGCATGTGGCTGCTGGCAGAGCAGATGGGGAATCCATCTTTAAAAGGGTAGTTCTCTGTGACGTGGCAAGGTAAAGATCAAAACATTGACATAGGTTATGCATAGAAGAAGCTTGGGAGTGAGAGAACTTGGAAAGCTGTGCCTGTTACAGGCTTTATGTTCTCTGAAGGATCTCCCCAGGTTTTGGTCTGCAATAGCTTAAGGAAGTCAGGAAATGACAAAATCTGCGGTATTAACTCACATTATATAAGAACACGTGTAAAATAACATGTTATTAATTTAAATAAAATGGTGTTGTTCCTTTAAACATTCAAGTAGGCAATAAAATTGTTCTATAAACATGTGGGAACCTGTTTCACCAAATACAGAGTGTCTTTGTTAAAAAGAGAAGGAAATTATAAAAAAGGGGGGAAAATGCTGTTTGTTACATTATGAGATCCTAATTTTTGTAGCTGTATTGTGACTGATACTGGGTTTATGTGTGAATATAGTGATCAAAACTTTCTGAGACTGAGATGGGTGACCTTGTCAGTCACTCTTAGATTCATGTGCTCTTTCAGTGAAATATTTTACTTGGTACATGCCCTTCTCTTTCTACTGCAGTCTCTCAGTAGTTTTTGAAGAGCAAATAAAATCATAAAGGCCAACCCATTGCTCACTCCTTACTCTCCCTTCTCATTTCACTTGCTCACATGTCTGCACTGCCACATGATGCTAAGTTTCCATCACAAAATATCTCCTGAAAACCTGTTTACTGCCATAATAATCAAAAATACTCACTCTTATCTGGACAATGACA
Source organism: Geospiza fortis (assembly GCF_000277835.1). Classification (NCBI taxonomy): domain Eukaryota; kingdom Metazoa; phylum Chordata; class Aves; order Passeriformes; family Thraupidae; genus Geospiza; species Geospiza fortis. The sequence goes on along the minus strand of NW_005054297.1, from coordinate 9,886,930 downwards.
TCCTGCCAATAAAATGTTGCTCAGCCTCTGGATTTCCCAAAGCGTTTGGGTTTGATCTTTCTAAAAATCTCAGAAGCAGATCTAATGCTTCATTAGAGCTTGTCATCACACTGAGGAGCCCAGTGCACTCCATCTGTAAAGGCCAGTTGTGTCTACTTGCAGAAGAGAGACAGCTGAATGGAAGCACACCAACTCGCTGGAAGTCTTTTTGGCATCAGGGAGAAGGTCCCCGTTCACAGGCATTACCATGTTCCAATGAATATCATTTTTCTCCTTTACATTTCTAGCCTTTTCTATCACTGTGTTCAGGAGAATAATTATGTAGGAAAAATCTTTCACCTGCAATCCCACTACAGGAAAGAATAAAAGGAAGGTTTGAGGGAAACATGGGCATGGACTGGTCTGGACTGCTCCCTTTCACATCTCTGAGGATTTAGCCCCTGCTTCACTGTCAAAAATTAAAATGACAAAAGAACTAAATATATATGTTATTATTGTAACAGTGGGTGGGTTTTATTCATTGTAACCAGCTCTACTTTAGGAAAGAAGTGCTTATATTTTTAGCCCATAGCAGTGGATTCAGTATGAAGAGAGGAACGTGTGGTGTACATGCAACCTATTCTCCCTGCTGCTTGCATGGCTCTGCCCTTAACACTTTCCACTCTTCCTTACGTGCCATCATAAAGAGGTGTGTAAAGAGTTGTGCAATCATTATGAACACTGTGGTTTTGAAGTCAAAGGAAACCAGGTGTCTAATGTCAGGGAAAGCTGGGAGACACACTGCAGAGTTCTGCCCTAACTTCTGAAGTTTCTTATAAAAGCACAGCCTGCAGGAAAAACTAGTACATTTTTAAATTCTGCAACTGGGAATCGTAACACCTCAGAATACCCTGCAACAGATGATCTGTTGATGATCTTTTCTTTAAACAATAATGGGAAAATAACTTGGAAACTAACAACAGAATGCAGCTAAAAGTGAACATATGAAATGAAAGCCATGGGTTCGAGAGGCCTCCCTGCATGATCCTAATTGACACAGCATTTGAACAGCCTTCTGAAAATGAGCCCATCAGCTCACTGGCATCAGTGCTTTCTCACACCAGAGTAGTCTTCTCTGGGCATTCAAGTACACACACAACTCTAGCTGATGGGATTCACTTTACAATATTTTTAGCTGTAAGTTTGGTTTGTTTTCCAACAGAAAAATATGAACTAAGAGAAAGATACTGAATTTTAAAAATCAATTAATTTGATGGAGTTTTGCAAATGCATAACTGCCGATTTTTTATATTCACTTTCTTATAGAGGTCAGTGGGATTGAGGCATGGATCTTATTTTGGCAGAATCTCCTAGATTGTTTTCCCCCAGTTTTGATACTGATTCTTTCCACAGTCTCGGGTAAACCATTTAAATTTCCGTGCTGCAGCTTCCCTGCCTGCAGGGCAGTACCTGCTTCTCTGCAGCTCTTACAGCTTAACATTTGTAGGAACGAATTCTGAAGATTCAAGATTTGCATGGTAGACTTGGGCTGCCAGCACTCTGGGACCAGGATCCAGGCTCCAGGTGTGTTTGTACAGTGCCTAACACGCCACAGCCCAGCACAGTGGATAAACAAGAATAAAAATCCAGAACAGAGTGATTGTAATCACCCATCGGTTTGCAGTGTAAGTAGAACAGATCTCCTACCTGTTTGCTTTCAGAAACCACCACAAAGATGCTTCTTTTGCCCGTCTTTGCCATGCCCCACATTTTTCTCTCTAACTTGGAGCCTTCTAATATTAGAGCACTTTTAGAGTGCTTATCTCTACACCCACTGACTCCCTTACCCCTCTTCCCTATTGACCAGCCTCTGACTTGGCAATATGAGGTTATTTCTTAAGTCTTACATGCCCAGACTAAAGGACTCAGAGGACAAGAATAAATTATTATGTAGGACCATCTCAAACAAACTGACCCTGCAGAATATACTTGTACTTATAGTTCATCACTGAGAGCTTAAGACACTTCTCCTTGCACATGTGGATGTCCTGAGGTTGTTGCTTCTGTGCTTTGGATGGAGGTTTGGATCAAGCTTTCTTTTTGGGGTAGGAAAAAACAGTAAAAAAGGAGAGAAAGGAGAAAGCAATGGTTATGCCTGTAAAAAACACCTGGGAAACAACTGAAGACTGTAGTTGTTTTGCTACTGCAACATGCTGTTTGCTTTTCACCTTCTCCAGGCTGTCTCCTTTCCCAGAAATGAGCCATCTCCCAAGGTATGTCCTGCTCCCTCTTCTCCCGCCGGCTGGCTGCGCACACTGCTTGCCAACTCGGCAAATCTATCATCCAGAGAGTGTTTGGGAGCAGTTCCTCCTCTTGGCTGCTCGAGAAGGTGTGTTGTTTGCTTTGCCTAAGTGCTCCCAGGGCCTAATGCTCCGTTGTTATGTACAGACCATTTCTACTGTCATGAATCATGTTTTACCACCCCTGTGCTTTTACTTCTGCACCAGGTGCTTTTTTTCCTTTTGAGCAAACACGTTGGAGTTTCCGTGTTTACTGCTGACACAGTGCATGTCGGGTACACGGCACAGGCTGAGTTATTCCTACCGTCCCACCGCCGACATGTTCAGTAAATCTGCTTCTCACTCCAGGAGCTGCAGACCCTTTGTTTTTCCTAGAACCAGAGGTAAATTGATTCAGCGCAGCCTGGAATAATTTTGCCAGACACACATGAAGAAAAAGAAATATTTCACTGAAAAAGCCTCATGCAGTCAAGCAAAATATGCCCTTTTCTTATCTTATCTGTCATGAGTAACCCAAGCTATTTGCACAACGCCTTGTGCTAGGAAGGAGTTGTTTGTACATGTTTCACTCCTTTTTTTCCAAGTTTTGAATTTTGAATGAAATCTTTCTCTTCAAACTCTTTTTACCTGTGAAAATGTGACAGTCTGTCGTTCCTATGCTTCCCTGAAGGTTGGACCCAGCCCTCCCTCCAAAGATCCCTTCGTTGCAGATAGTTTTCTATTAATCTTCAAACCACTTCGGAGAGCTCGCTGCGTCTGGCAGCACTAACATCCCCTCTCCCTCTCGTCCCACCCACTTAGCCTCAGCCTAAGAGCCCTTAACAAATGACTCCCAAGGAATTTAAATGGCTAACGCTCGCTGGCCAATAAAGAGATGCATAAACTCTATAACCAGGTTGCACAGCTCTTGCCATTAGGAAGAAAGGTTGCTCGGGCAAAGGCGCGAGTCCCCTTAACCTGTTGCACTTCGATCACAGGAGCGGAGAGGTAAGGGAAATCTTGTTTGCTCTGTAGGGCTTTTTATCTGGTTTTCATTTATCAGGGAGTTGAGACCAAAACTATGTCATCATCAAGGTTTGGGTTCAGGGGTTTGCCATCCTTTAGAGGGTCCTAAGGGGTTGTTTGAGAATTAAGCAACTGCTTGTAAGACTGAGCTGTGAGATCAACATGTGAATATCTAAAAGAATTTGCATAGCAAATACCAAAACAAATGTCGGAACAATGAACACTAAGCCATTGATATTTTAGACAGAAGAGAACAAAATCATGTTTCTGAGATATCTTTTCTGCTATCTTAAATTATCGAAGCAAAAGGTAGCCAATTCCAACTGCTTGACATTGTGTTTTCAACCAGTCTGTCTCTGCCATTGTCTGTGCCGCCTGGTATTTTGTTCTGCTTTTTCAAGAGATTGGCATAAAAAATCAAACTTTAAAAGTAGATTATCAGGTTTTGGTGCAGAATTCAGGGTTTGTAGATTGAAGGTGGCCAGGAATGTTTGAGTAAACAGGGCATATATGCAAGTATTATTAATACAAATGAATCTATATAGCCCAATGTGCATACTGAAAATTTGAAAGCATTAAAGAAAGTCAGCTTTGATATTCATATTCTACTTAAGCAACATGTGAAATGTGTAAGACTTGTATGTGACTTTGGACACATGACGCTAATCTGTTCACCCTTATTAATTTCATTGTTAATTTATTGCTTTATTGGGGTCAGTGCTGATAACAATAGTGGAGTTTGAACTTAAACCAGGAAAAAAATAAATGTAGTTGTTGAAAGTAAGGTTCAATTAAAACCAATGACAAAAATGTCAATTTACATGTGGACCAGACGCAGCAGCTGTACATAATGGTGTCCAGTCCTGAGCTAGGTGGGAATGAAACCGTGATTCAAAATGTATCTGTGAAGCACCCCCTCTCCCCTTGCACATCCAGGCTTGCCATGGGTGACAGCCTGTGCTCAGAGCATTTGAGGGATGTCATGGCAAATGTTACTGCCGTGCCCTGCAGTGCTCCATGGCCCGGCAGACTGGCTTGCAGAAAGGACATCTTTTTCAGAGTTATCACAGCTGATGTCTGAAGGCCTTCACACCCAGTGCAGTTCTGCAGTTGGTGTTAGCTGATGGTGTTGCACCAAAGACCTTGCCAGTGTGTGTAAGAGTTGAGAGAGGTTTCTAATTAAATTGACATGGTTAATCCAAAAGAACATTGAAACGTGCCCTTTGTGTTTGTCAAGGCAAGGCCACATGACTGTCTGTCAAGAACTTGTTGTAATGTTGTTGGTCTGATTACTTTTCCATGGGTTTCTCATATAGCTTTGCACTGTATAACCAAGTTTAGAAAATATGTTGCATAAAAATAAAATTAACAAAGATTTTGCTACTCTTTTTAATGATTTCCATTCAATTCTGCATTTTACCTCCAGTCTTTTCTGAAAAAAAATATATTGAATCAAATGATCCTTGTCTTCTTTCTTCAGCTTCTAATTAAAAGAGAAATAGTCTCACTTAAGGTCAGCAAAAGGTGAATTTCAAATTATATGTGTCTCAAACCCCACTCCTTTTCTGGAGTGAACAGAAATTTCATTTCAAAACCATAGATATTTCCAAGTGAGCTGTAATTTCGGCAGACTTAAATTGTCTTGAATTAACCCAGCACAGGAGAGCTGCCCTCTGAGAGATTTCCTGCCTTGGTTAAACATTTTTTTAAATTTATAATATTAACGCTGGGCACGGGTAACAAGTGCTGAAAATCTCTTCCTTGTACTTGTAAATCTTGTTTCTCAATTCTCCAACCCAACGTTCAAAGGTCTGTACAAACTTCTTAGCTCAGAGGTCAGGTACAAATTGCTGCACTTTGCAGCTCCTTTCTGCCGATATGACAGAATTTCACAGGAGAGAGGATTGCCTTCCAGCCCCCACTCCTCTGTGCAGGCAGTTAAAATGGTGATATGTACAAGTCAGCCATTGGTACCTCCGTTTAATTAATAACTAACTGGGTTTCAGCAGTGCAAGGTGCATATTATAAAAAGGGTCAAATGTCAGTGCACAAAGGAAAAAAAAAAAAAGGACAAAACCCCAGCCACTGACTAAGCCAAATGCTTTGAGTTTAATGTACTTTCAGCAGCGAACATTCACATATTCACATCCCAACTGTGGTTTGCTTTATGTTGATTTTCATTTCAGTGACCTGAGGGGGAGGGAACACGTTGAGCCACTTTCAGCT
>NW_005054297.1:9846516-9881387 GCF_000277835.1 Geospiza fortis | reverse complement strand
GCCCCCTGTTGTTGCAGTGTTCACGTGGTATACACAGAGCTTAGAATGTTGCAATGAAAGTAGTGCATGGGATCAGGGTAAACTCAAAATTCTGAAGCTGTTTTTATTGTAATAAGTTTGATAAGCAAGTAGACTTTATATGAACAGGCAGAATGTGTTATGTTTCACTCTGAAATCTCCAGGAGAGTTAGAGGGAAAATATTGATCAGAAAAGCTGTAAGTGATGAACTTTTAAAGATACTATTTGTAGCACCGCAGAGTGGAACATATTACTGTAATATTTATGTAGACAGACAGATAGATACTGTGTTATAAATTCCTGCACCACAGAGTTCAGCAAAGACTTTGACAGACATTTTCAATTATTAAATTAAATCAATGTGTTCATATATAAGATTTTTCTTCAGAAGGACAAGAAGTGAAATAAGTGAATGTGTTATCTTTCCCATGTAATCATTAACAGATGAGTCTAGTTGTGGTTTTGTTTTCCAATTGCAGAACATTGCTTCTCTTGTCCTTCTTATGGCAAAAGCTTGCAAGCTTCTAGTCCATCCTGAATGAAACTTTCTCCCTTTCCAAGCAGAATGCTTTCTAAAGCAGATAGTTAATGAGGAGGACACACTTACCTGTACCAGAATTTCTTCATAGAACTGTGTTTAATTTCAGTTTTGGTAAAGAAACACTGGAAAAGTTTCCCATCAAGTACAGCTCATCCAGAATAGGAAAGAGTACGCTGAAATTTATATATCACTTATTTTCCTGTCTGATCATGGTAATGATGGACTTTGTTGACTGGATTGAAATATGGGAATTTGGGGAGAAGGGGATGGTTGTGCTGTTTCCTGATTTAGACCACTAATAATATGATTACACAAACCATGTCTCATCTTCTCGGCCTTCCTCCATGTGTGGCTTCAATACATTGCAGGGTAATAACTTCAGCCTCAGCCAGTAACAAGTCCTATCAAAATAGGGGAGAGTTATGAATTAGTGTCAGCTGGAGTGGGTTAAAGATGGAGCTGGGGCAAACAGGATAACACAGGGATTACACAAGCTGTTGGACAAAGTTCTGAATGACTTGCAGAAAAGTGCATTATAAAATAAGAGGGGGGACTAGGTTTTGCTTACCCAAACTTATTATTCATATCTCATTGAATATAATTTTTGCAGTTTTTAAGCAGGAGGTCAGGTCATTGAGGGACCTTCGTCCTGGGAATGTTCACTGCTAGGCATGGATAGTGCTTACATAAAATGCAAGTGGATCACACACAAGATTAAATACACCATAGAAAGATGCAGAGAGGGTTGGTAACAGGATTGGCAGGACATTCGCACAACACAAGGTGCCTTTATTTTGTATGGGAATCATAATTTTAGCTCCATTTTTAAAATTGTACATAAAATTTCTGTGAGGCCAGATTAATACACCAAGGGAGCTGATATAATAAGGTTAGGGGAATTAGATCCATAATTGTTATTTTTCTAATGATGAGGGTGAAAATAAGAAGTTTAACCTTCAAATCCTAGTTTGAAGCTGTAGCCAATTGTTGACTGTACAAATTCCTTGTTGAATTATCTGATTAGCATTCAAGTTTTAACCTGGGAAATTCCAGGATATTAATTTACAGAATAATTTCAAGTGTTTTCCTCCTAAAAAGGAGCAAGAAGTAAAAGAACAGATTTCTAGTAATTCTGTTACAATTTTTAAAGCCAAATACCTTGCTTTTGGTTGGTGTCTGGAGAATATAACCTGTCCCTGCAAGACCTTTAAAGCAGGATTTTCTGTAGTGCTCATCCCTATCCTAAATATATCCCTCTTGCAGCCATTAGAGTCTCGTAACTGATGTCAGGGGAGTCATGCTACATGTGAGTACTGTCAGAAATATCACACTTCATTTTCTGTTTCTTTCTTTGAACCTAATACAATCAAAAGTCAAAGTCAACAGATTTTGGTGGGTTTTAAATGGAACCAACAATTTTTAATATGTTTAGCCACTTAAGGCAAATCTAAGCAACTGAAAACCATGCGCTGACCCTCCCTGCAGAAAATCCACCCTGAAGACTGCTTTTCAGGCCTTGAACATTAACTTGCCCCTACAAAGTGAACATAACTAACTGACCAGAATAAAACTGAAGTTTAAGCATGACATACAAACTCTGGCAATCAATCAGAACTCTGATGATAGGCTCTAGATTAGAATGCTGATTGTCACCGTAGTAGAAGTGGGAATTTCATAAAATCATAGAATCTTTAAGTTGGAAAAGACCTCTAAGATTTTTGAATCCAACCATTAGCTGCACACTGCAAAGCCCACCACTAAACCAGGTCCCCAAGTGCCACATCTGCATGTCTTTTAAATGCCTCTGGAGATGGCAACTCAACCACATCCCTGAGCAGCCTGTTCCAATGCTTGACAGCCCTTTTGATGAAGAAATCTTTGCTTCCCTGGTGCAACTTGCGGCTGTTTCCTTTTGTCCTAATTTCAGCAGCTAGCCTCAGGATTTAGTAGGCTGGTTTTATCCTGCCTCTCAGGCACTGTTGTTCTCTGTATTTAAATATAGTACTTCTAGCAGGCAGAGAGCCTCTGCTTGTGCATGTTCTTGTCTGAACACACATGGGAAATGTGTGGTGCAGCAAATGCTGCTCCATGCACATCTCATTGCGTTTGTGCAGCACCTGAGCCAAAACGTTCCTGACCCTGGCTGAAGGGACAAGTTCAATGACCTAGCTGAGGCATGCAGATGATGATGAGAATAAGCAGTCCTTTAGCCGTGCTGGCGGGAGGATAAATTGCACAGCAGACAGACATGTCATTGTCAGTGATCTCTGAGGTTACTTTCTTCCAAGCCGTTCATCACAAGCTACTCATCAAACCTCTCGCCAGCCCTTGTTCCTGCCCCTTCAGGTCTGCTGACTCAGTGCACCACTTTTTCCACTAAGTTTTGCCACAATGATACAGATTATGAAAATTCACCTCTTCAAAATCTCTCACCTAGCCTAGGGCAACTTCTTTACTCAGTTCAGCTGCAGGTAAAGATGTGTCTGACACACTGCAGACATTGTCACGGCCTGTTGGCCTCAGGTATGGCTTTTCTGTAAAAGGGTGAAGGCATCGTCCATCCCACCCACCCTTTGCTTTCCTGCCTAAAAGACCTTCAGAAAAGGGCCTTGGCCAAAAAGCTGTACTGAAATGCTACACTCTCTTGCACTGACCCACCACAAATTTCAGCTTTGGACACCGGAATTTCATTAATGGCAGAATGTAGGAAACCAGGTGTGATCCAGTTCCTGTTGATCCCCACGCTGGCCCCAGATCCTGCAGTTGGCCATGCCATGGCTCAGCTTTGGCAACAGTCTCAAAGACACCTGCTTTGTTCAGCTCATTTATGAAATTAATGAGGAAGAAAAGAGTGACAGTCTTGTCAAGAAAGAGCAAAGTGATGTATAATGACACTGAAATCATCTTTAAGCAGGGAGGTAACTTGCACAGGACACTTGAAGCAATGCACTACCTTATCTAGAATTGATGAGGCCATTGAATTTTTCTGTTCAGCCAATAGATCTCTAAACAGGCAAACTGGGCTTTCATCAGGAGCATTTCTGGGGTGTCTGATGATTGTGATAAAATTACACAGTTGTTCTTAGTAAACTGTTCTTTTTGTATGCATTTTATGAATATCAAGTTATCATGAGAATAGAGTCAGGATTTGAAAATAAATAACTTTAATGACAGCTATGCTTTTAGAGCTGCTGTCTATCATCATCATCAGGATCAACATTTTCCCTTATTATTTCAAGTAAAATACTAGGAAGGTCACATTTAAATCAGTAGCTGTTATTTTCCTGTGCCAACTGGGTGTATTTGAAATTTCAGCAACTGTCTTTCCCTCTGTGGTTTAAAATGCAAAACGGTGGCAGTTTCTTGAAGGAAGCAGTAGCTGTGCAGAGTCCATGAGGACACGCCCTGTCAGCTCCGTGGGAGTTTGTGCAGCACAGGGTCTGCAGGTGGGGCACAGGTGTCCCCATCCCTCCCCTGGACAGTTATCACAGAGACAGCACATCTCCCTGGTGTCTCCTGTTGCCTGTGGTGATGCTGGCACCTGTCCCCAGGCTTTGTGGCTGCCAGCAGTTGTGTCACCCACAGATGATGCCACTAAATCCATGTAACACAAAACTGGAGGGATGAATTAAGTCCAGACATAAACAACCTCATTTTATAGGAGCACGTGAGTGAAGTGGACACACAGTTACTGCCACAAGGACACTGGCTGTGCCCCTGTGTTTGTAAAAGCCTGTTTGACCACACTAGGCTCAACAGAGGAGAATGTGTCTGCCTAACTTCTCGGGGTACTGCCCAGTGCTGGACTAACCCAGGGATAAGTTCCTTTGTGGACTTTGGGCATTGCTTTCTTGATGGGGCCCCAAGCTGCCTTTGCCCTGGGACAAGGGACATCACCATTTGGCCCTGCATTGTTGTTGATGAAGGTGTGGTATTTCTACTTAATAAAATACCTGCCTCAGTTAACCAGCCTGCTCACAGTATGCTTTAGGCCAGTCACTGCCAACACAGTAAGGTTGCCATTTAATATTCTGGGATGTGGGATAAAAGTGCCTTTAAAGAGAAGGTAATTCATGTTTAGGGCAACAACTATTTACACCCTTCCTACTGACAGCAGAGGAGTTTCATAAACAAGGTGAAGTGAAATTTGAATGGTTTCAGTGAAACATGTGTGTCTGTGAGTTCGCCTGTGCTAGGAAGAGTCCTTGCAACAGAGGACTGAGGGGTTCACTCACGCCTCACTCCTGAGGCGCTGGTAAGCCTCACTTCTGGTAGGCTGGCAGATGTTAGCATCCATCTAACCTGGTGTGAACAATCAAGCTGGATTTACCTTTTTCTAAAAAGAAGCCAAGGACTTGTCTCAGTCCAGATAGTGAGTAATTTAAAACTTTGCTGTATCCAAAACAGAACCTTTCTTGTTAAAAATGTATTTGTGTGTCTCTCATTTTTTGAATCTATGTTATCAAGATCAGGTGTGCCTTCCTCCTCAGAGTCTAGAAACCAAGCACTTATATTTCACAAGACACTGCATTTTATTGGAGATTAAATTTTTGCCTTTTCTACACTTAATCTCACTTATTGGATGGTGGAAATCAGTTTGGCTTTATTAAGGCCGCTAGACCCATATTACCAACCCATGCCTTGTGTAGACCCACAAGACAGGGTAGCAGGTTTTCATGACCAGTTTACTGTTGACTTACAAAATGCACAAGCAGGTTTGAACACTTTGGAAACTGGTATTTTCAAAAACTGTTTTCTTGAGAGGGATTGCATTTCAGTCTGAAAAGGGTTAAATTGTGTTGGTAGCCCATTTTGAAAGGCAGTAACAGCAGGAGAGAAGAGCTCTCAGACCAGACAGCCTGTGCATTTTCTCATCAAGCTACAGATGATCACTGATGATAAATGTTCTGGTGACATTTATCAAGGTGTTGATTGTATGAACTTAGTCAAGGTGTTGATTGTATAACATGGCAATGAACAAGTTGTTAAGTGTGTATTTAGTCATAAAAATTAGGGCTCTGTGGGCTCTCTAACTTTCTTAGGTAGTACTTATTTATGAAACCCAGGTCTATGTAGCTGCATAGGAAAAAAACCCAAACCACATTTGATCATGAATCTTGATTCAAAATAAATTACATGGTGATAAATGCATTTTAGGTTCATAAGGAATTTTTAATGATGCACTGTCACAAATGGTGTATGGCAGTGTCTGCAGCAAAGGTGGCCAGCAGCACTTAGAAGCAGCTTCAGGTACAACTTGCAATATGAGAAATCATCTTGCTGGTGCAGTGCAAAGGGCTGGAGAACATGCAATCACCTGCATGGCCATTGAATTACCAACTGGTTTCTGGGCCTCAGGGGAGATTGTTTCATCTCCCCCCACAAACCCAGTAGTCATCTGTAGCTTTCCAGACTATAGCCCCAGACACGGAGCCCTGCAGATAACAGAGATATAGAGACCTATTTTGTAAGTTGACCTAAAACAGGTGGTTTGAATGGAATTGCTAATTTTTAAACTTAGCCAAACTTGGGGTGATAAGTACTTGACTTGCCAACAGGTGGCTCATGTAAAGGTAATAATTATTTCCCACTAAAGTGTTTGTACAACCAGCTTTGCTTTTATTCCAAGAAAGGTGAAGTTACACTTCTAGGAGCAAATTGTCAAGTGAAAAATGAAGCTGTTTTACTCTGTCTTAAGTTTCTTAATTATTTCAAATAATTCCCAGGAATAAAATTAAAATGTCTGTTAAAGGGTGTCTGTTAAATAACTGTTAAAGGATAATGCTTGAATCTGAGAGAAATGTGTATCAACAGTTCAAGAAGCTATCCATGACAGATCTGGCTTCAAAGGAATTGTGTTCAGTAAAGTATTGCCTGAGCATCAGCATCACTTTTACTGCCCTCTACTTTCTTTATCTCCTCTACTCTCCATATTTTTAAATTAAAATGGCTCAGAAGCATCAGCATGCAACACTCACGGCCCAAAACCACGTGCAGGATCAGGTCCTACCACAGATCAAAGCTCAGAGGTCTAGTTTCCCAATCCCAAATGCATTTAGGAGATGAACCAGGCTCAACAGTGTTTGCCCTGGCTTGTGCAGAGACACCTCTGGGTATAGACCAGCACAATTCTGGACAGCTCAGGAGTTTTACTGAAAAAAACTGAGGTGCTTTGATTACTAGGATTTAAATAGATTTTGTGAACCATACAAATCAGACTTTGGTGACTAAAATTTGTACCGATACTTTTGTGAACTCGGGCTTGCTGCACTAACGAAAGATCTTTCTTGGTGGTCACCAATGCAATTATGGGACAGAGAGAAACCTGGGTCTCACTGAATAAGAAAACTGTATAGAATAAATAAATCTCTCTGAAGCTTTGTCCTTTTTTATTTAAAATAAAAAATAACCCTGTCAAACCCATATATTGGGAACATTTCTTAGAGTGGCTTGCAGTGTCCTACAACGATCAGTGTATTTTGACAGTTCCATCAACAGACTGGTGATGAATGCAAGTCAGGACAAATAAATCAGTGAAGGAAAGACTGATGGAGTTGTAAAACACAATGGGGAGGAGCCAATTGTGTAACATTCAATAGGTGGGATCTACTCAAAGTTAGTTGGGATAGGGCTGAATGCAAGGTTGTGGCATTCAGAGGAATAAACACAAGTCATGCCTGCTGCATGGGACATAACCAGAGCAAGTGGTGCTTCCATAGAGGATTTGAGGTCAGAATTGAAAAAAACCCACCCAACTCCATGTGACTTGCTAGTGAGAATGTGTGAAGAAGCAGGCTTTGGCAGGACAGACATGGGGAGAAGAAGGAGGGATGATCTTCATCCCTGTATGTAGTAAAGGTGAAAAAGGCTGAAGCTCTAGAGAACTGTCAAAAGACCAAAGGCCAATAATTTTAGGTGAAAGTGACTAATTGTGAGCTTAGCCTGCAAGTTCTATTCAAAAGACAGACTTGTGTTGTGATTAAGTGACTTAAATATCACTACAAGGCATAAGCAGAGGTCTTGAAAGACTGTTTAGTTTATCTAATCCTATCTGGAAGCAAGAGCCAGAGAAATTCTTATGAGAAATATTGCACACTTATTTGTATGACGGAGTGGTAAGCAAACAAGCCATACAGGGATGTGTGGTCCACAGCTCTGTGATTCCTTACAGCCAAGGTCCTTGTGGAAGATACAATTTACTCACATAAATACTATAGCACCTAATGTGCAAATAACACTAAAATGTAATGGTCCATGTCATATACAATCACTTGTATTAAATTGTCTGGTGGAGCACTGCAGCTTTAAAAGTCAATGAACTAAGTACTCTCAGAGTCCAAGGTGTCTTATTTAATTGTGCTCAGAAAGCAAGATCACTGTCTTGCAGTTTTGGTTGTTAGCATGGTCATTTCCTGTATGTCTACATTTCCTGCTCTCTGCCTGTGCTCAAATGCAGAATAAGGTTTCTGAGATTTGCCTTCCTCTTGCAGGCTTGCAGCGCTGTGCTTGGTTTAAAGCACAGCCTCTCATAAAGGAGTGATTCTCTTCAGATTTTGTCGAGTCCTGCTGTAATAATGGAAGAGACAAACACATCAGACATTGAAACACAAGCAGTAGGCAACTCAAAAGCTTGTCAGATCACTCTTTGCACAAAAAGAACAAGAATTGTCCCTCACCCCCACTGCTAAAGTGTATTTATTATTTCCTACTTGACGGAAATAATAGTTACTGCAGAGGTCTAGAGGAGCAAGGGGTTGTTATCAAATGGAAACTGTCTGGTGCTTCTCATGCATTTGCCGCCTTTCACCATGGAATATGGCACCTGGTGCTTGTGCTGTTCAGGAGTAAATGGATTAACTGATGAGTGACTGAGAGGGAGGAGAAGGCTCTGTAGGTGGGTACTTCTGGCTTCCTGTCAGTATCTTCTCTCTTCCAATTCTGTGGAATCTCCTTCCTACCATTTCAAAGAGGTCTTGAGATTTTGAGGTACTTGATGGCATCCATTCATGTGCCTTTGGTGTCCTGTGGCAGCAGCTCTTGATACCTGGGATGTGTGAGCAGGTGATCCTCAACCATTCCTTCGAAGAGGAGCTTTGCCTATGTCCAGGATGCACTGTCCCAGCAGTATCACTCTTCAGGCTGGTGTGGCTTGTTCCTCTGTTTTTCTGTAGCCTTAGTCCCAGTTTGAAAAACAAACTTGCAGAACAACTGCAGGAAAATGAAAGACAGAGGTGAAATTCTCATGGTAGATAATAGCTTTTAACAAGTGTCCTCCTTCTTCATTTGCCCAGGTTTTATCACGCTGTGAATGAGTTTGACACCATGACCGCCGAGGATTCCACTGCAAGGATGAGCAATGATTCCACTAATGTGGCCGCCACAAAAGTGCCCGAAGGTGTTGCTGGTGCACCCAACGAGGCAGCTCTGCTGGCCCTCATGGCACGCACTGGATACAGCATGATCCAGGAGAACGGGCAGCGCAAGTACGGAGGGCCTCCTCCCGGCTGGGAGGGCCTGCACCCTCCGCGGGGCTGCGAAGTCTTCGTGGGCAAAATCCCCCGCGACGTCTACGAGGATGAGCTCGTCCCCGTCTTCGAGTCTGTGGGCCGCATCTACGAGATGCGCCTGATGATGGACTTCGATGGGAAGAACCGTGGCTATGCCTTCGTGATGTACACCCAGAAGCACGAGGCGAAGCGCGCCGTCAGGGAGCTGAACAACTACGAAATCCGCCCCGGCAGGCTGCTGGGTGTCTGCTGCAGCGTGGATAACTGCCGGCTCTTCATCGGAGGCATTCCCAAGATGAAGAAGAGAGAGGAGATCCTGGAAGAGATTGCCAAGGTGACAGAAGGCGTGCTGGATGTCATCGTGTATGCCAGCGCTGCAGACAAGATGAAGAACAGAGGCTTTGCCTTTGTGGAGTATGAGAGCCATCGAGCAGCAGCCATGGCCAGGAGAAAACTCATGCCAGGAAGGATCCAGCTGTGGGGACATCAAATTGCTGTTGACTGGGCAGAGCCAGAGATAGATGTGGATGAAGATGTCATGGAGACTGTTAAAATCTTATACGTGAGGAATTTAATGATTGAGACCACAGAGGACACCATTAAAAAGGTGTTCGGTCAGTTTAACCCTGGCTGTGTAGAGAGAGTGAAAAAAATCCGTGATTACGCCTTTGTGCACTTTACAACCAGGGAAGATGCCATTCATGCCATGAACAACCTTAATGGTGTTGAACTAGAGGGCTCGTGCCTGGAGGTTACCTTGGCCAAGCCGGTAGACAAGGAGCAATACACTCGCTACCAGAAAGCAGCAAAAGGAGGGGCTGCAGCAACCTCCGAAGTAACGCAGCAACCTAACTATGTTTACTCTTGTGATCCATACACACTAGCATACTATGGATATCCATACAATGCCTTGATCGGGCCCAACAGAGATTACTTTGTGAAAGGTTAGTAAGCACAATTAGGGGATGTGATGGGCAGGTTTGATCTTAGGCTGATGCCAGAGGTCTGCCTCAGCCAAAGGACAGCTAGTGCCACGCAATTTTTTCTTAATGCTCTTGTATAGGCCTTTTTGGCATATTTCTGTTGGGTCTTTAGTTTATGACTACACAAAGTGTATTTATCTATAAATAATTGCAAATGTGCAAGATAGTATGAGAGAGGTATCAAATACAGGATTAAGAATAAGTAAAAACCAAGCATGAAATGGGGAACAGATGGATCTGGGTTTTATGAGTGATGTACTAAGTCTGAGCAAGTCTAAGGATTCCATCATCTGATATCTCCTTTCAAAGAGCTGGATCCTATGACAGAGTGCTCTGGAGGCGTGGGTATGATGACCTATCCAAAGGGAAGGAGGGTAGGGGAAGCCTTAGTTAGGAGCTCTCTAGGTGTCATTTACCTTCCACATTAAAATGACAGCAATGCTGTCCTTCATAAAGTCATTTGAGAACTACAAGCAGAAGGAATCACATGAGTGAAAAAGAATTCTTTTATTATGTATACCTTAATTAGTTATTGGTTACAGTCATTAAAATTAACCAAAAATCTCTTATTCATAAAAAACCCTAACAGCTATAACTGGTATTATAATTACAACTATCCTGTACTTACAGGAATTAAAGTTTCCTGACATTTGATGTGTATTTCCATAGAAGAAGCAATTTAGCAAAAATATATTCTTAAAGCACCCACATAAACTGAAAAGTATTTTTAACCGTAGTCATTCAAGAATTTCAGCTTCTTCTCAATTTCCAGGTTTGTACTTGCAATTAACTATGACAGAGTTGAGTAACAGTCTAAATATTCAATTAGATCATCATAAAGTACATCAATACTTCAGTGTTCAAAGTACTGTCATAACAGATGTGGAGTCACTAAGATGAATAAAGGCAATATTATTGGAAATGGGTTATATACACCTAATAAAATAGCAGAGAGAACAATTAAACAATGTAAGTGAAAATATATGCAGTCATGGGACAAAGTTGATTAAAGGGCAGGTGTGACACTGTGCCATCTTGGCAGAGTCCCATTGCAGCCAGTTGGGTCTCCTCTGGAGGACAGCTGAAAGCAGAAGCTGTTCCTAATGCACAGAAATCAGCCAGAGGATTCCCTCACTCTCTACTGACTGCATTGAACCTTGTAACACTTGCCACAAGAGTTCCATCAACATAAATGAGCAGTTAATATATGCTCACAAACATCAAAAGCTAAACAAGCATAGGTTTACTGGATGCTTCTTAGGCACTTCTGTTTTCCTAAGCAGGGTCACTAAGACTCAACCATGCTGACCTAAGCAGCCACATTTCTAAGTGCAAGCCTCCAGATTTCAGCCTGGGGTCACTCGTGCTCCCCGTGGGGCTGTAACTCTCCATTACTCACAATCTTCTGTGTTGTTATCATAAGCAGGCAGCATACGAGGCAGAGGGCGAGGTGCAGCTGGCAACAGAGCTCCGGGTCCCAGGGGCTCCTACCTGGGGGGATACTCCGCTGGCCGTGGAATCTACAGCAGGTACCATGAAGGCAAAGGAAAACAGCAAGAGAAAGGATTTGAACTGGTTCCCAACTTGGAGTTACCTGCAGTCAATCCAGTGGCCATTAAGCCTGGAGCAGGTTAGTATGTGTAAGGAGGGGAGGAAAGCAGGGGTGGTGGGCAGGCCCCCGCTCCAAGCCCTGTCTCAAGCATGTGAGGATCCCTCCAGGGCCAGTCCACAACTGCAACTGCAGCAATGGGGGTGGCCCCAGGGCTGGGGCTCAGTGCTCCCTTGTGCTGAGTGCCTCCTGGCCCTGGCCAGACTTTCTTCACACAAGAGGCACACAGCAGGATAGGGGACACAAATATTTGGGAGTTCTTCAGGCCAAAGTAAAAAGGACTAAAGCAACTCCCACTCCTCCTCTCCCCTTTTGCATTTGTTTAGGAGGAAGCAGATTTTCCTCTCCTTCTGGTCCTGGAAACCAGAACATGGTGACTTAGATCAATCTTCGTCTCTTTTAATGTCTTCAGTGCTAATTTCACCCTCGGAGATTCCTATCCTAGACTTCCAGCCAGGCTGGAGCCCTGCGTTGTTTAATCCATCTTGCTCCAGTGGTATGAGGCTGAGAAAAGGATCTGGGGCTTTCCCATTGCAGGAAAGTCCCTGGGTGAGGCAGGCTCCTCCATCTCCATCAGTGGCATGGGGAAGGAGCAAGGCAGGGAACCCTCAGGTCTATCTTTGCAGCTGTGCAGTGCCTACAGGTGTGCTCTCATCTGTGCTGGGCTCTGCAGGGCCAGTCCAAGGGCTGGGGCAGGGACTGCCCCCTTCTGCTGCTTTGTCAGCTGAGTGCCCAGCCCTTGCCATTCCCAAGTGAACAAGAGGAAAGCTGAAGCTCTGCAATTCCTCAAGATCCTGTTTGGAAAGATTTTTATTTGAAAACATAGCCTGAGGAAGAAGGTTCTTGAAGGGGATAGGGACCCCATCCTGAAGTCCTGATGTCTTCTCTCCATTTTTCTTTCCAAGTAAACGGTAAATGACAAGACTGCTTAATAATAGAGCTACTGTGGTTTCCCGAAACATGTTTCATTTATGTCAGTGAAAATTACAGCTTGCATCTAATGAAGTCTGTGAAGATTTCCTCATAACAGCTGGATGAGACAATATCAGAAGTCTAGAGACAAAGGAAGGCTGTTAAGATTAGAGCTGGAGAAAGATCAGACTTCCTGAGAAAACTACCCACTCACCACCAGAAAATATTAGCGCAATATGTGTTTACAAAGATACTTTGGGAATTCCAGGTATTACTAAAGGATGCTTGAAAAGTGAGCTTGGAAATGCATGCTTGTTAGTGGTGTCTATACGTCATTTGACTGCCAAACAAAAGCTTGAATCTCAAGCCAAAATGTTTCTACACTTGAAGCATGTTGAGATTCAGGGTTTTTTTATCAGACCTTCCCCTATGGTATGGTTCCAGCACGGCCTCTGAGCGCAGAAGCACCCAGTCTGTTTTCCCCAGTCACATCAGCTGATCTAATAAGAGGTACCACACACAAGAGTTACCTCTGTTGTTAAGGGGGTATGACTTTGAAAGCACATTAACAGAACAGAGCAGTAAAAATGTACTGACTGCAAAGTTTCCTGCCTACTGTTTGGACCAACCTTAAAGCTCATTTCTTTGCAAATAGTTGGAATACTCCTGGGAGGTCACCCCAATACCCCAGATGCCTGCTACTGGTTTTCTGCCAGAAGTTATTGCAGAATGGAGCATGTGAGCTCTTTGCCTTGGTGAGAAATTATCCAGGATATTTAAAACAGAGATAAAACTGGTTTGACCTGACCAGGTGGACTGGGTGTAAAAGGAGAACTGGAAAACCTCATGTGTTGGGGGTTTCTGCTTGAGGAAACAGTGGTAGTCCATGGGTGGAGGATACATCTCTGCCTGAAAGATATCTGATCAGCTTCCTTGTTGCAGTCTCCGGGATCAGAGCAAGAGTACTGCTTTCTGTCACCTCCTTCCACCAGGCATAACTGCACACTTCAACATTGCAAACTTCCATTGCACAGAAATAAACCTGTGTACATAATGGGCTTCATTTCTGGCTTAGTGACTGCACCTCCCATAAGTGCCAATGCCACTTCTTAGTCCATCATCCATTATTTATGGATTTCTTTGTTTTCCTTGTGGATAACCTTACTGCTAAAAAGCTCACAAGCTGAATGCTGAAGTGTGCAATATGAGGCAATGATGGAAATCATAGCATCATAGAATGGTTTCCATTGGAAGGGACTTTAAAGTTCATCTAATCCAATGCCCCTGTCATGGGCAGAGATGTCTTAAACTAGATCAGGTTGCTCAAAGGCCCATCCTACCTGAACTTGAACACTTCCAATAATGAGCCACACAAAACTTCTCTGGACAGCCAGTCCAGCGTCTCATCACCTTCATTATAGAGCATCCCTTTCTTATTCCCAACCCTTTTTCAGTTTAACCCTGTTACCCCTTGTCCTATCACTACAGGCCTTACCATAAAGTCTTTCTTATAGGCCCCCTTTAAGTACTGAAAAGCTCCAGCAGAGATCTTTATCCCGGAGGCATCTTTTCTCCAGGCAGAACAACTTCAACTCTCTCAGACTGACTTAACAGCAGAGGTGCTCCATCCCATTTAACGCCCTCTGAACCTGCCCCAACAGGTTCACATCCTTCTTATATTGGGGGCCCCAGAACTGGACACAGCACTCCAGGTGGAGTCTCACCTGAGCAGCATAGAGGGGCAGAATCACCTCCCTCAACCTACTGGCCACACCACTTTGGATACAGCCCAGAATACAGCTGGTTTTTCTGGGCTACAAGTGCACCTTGCCAGGCCATGTGCAATTATTGTGATTACTGGAAATGTTCTGCAAAGAATGTTTCTTCCCTAAGCAAGACATGAAGCTCTATTTTGGACCATGTACAAACTCACTATCCTGAACACTATTATTGTGACCAGAGTGTTCTCCCTTTGTCTGAAAGACCATGGCTCTAATTACATCATGTTGTCCAATTTTGGCATGAGGGAGAATTCCCTAAAGAGAAGTTTGTTTGGTTGGGTTTTTTTTAATGTCATTAAGTAGATTGATCCTGTAGCAGACAGATGGGATAAAACATATTTAGCCAAGCTAGTACTGGGAAATGCTGGTAAAAGAGCTGATATTTTCACAGGGTTGGCTAAAGGATGGCATGTAAAGCAGACTCATTGCTGCCTGTAACTTCTGCAGTAGAAACCACAACTTTCTCTCCTGGAGGAGCTCTTCCTATGGCAGCTACATATTGCCTGATGTCAACAGCTGGAGCAGGGACTCACTGGGACATTACACACTATTACCCCTTTTGTTCAGGCCACACTCTCAGCCAGAGGGAAAGACAGCAGTGGTCAGAAGGGGTTGTGTAAATCTGAGTCACAGGAGGACTCTGGCCCTAGGATACTTGTGGCAGGAGCATGGGGGAAGATGCTGGACCAAGCAGCACTGAGCCTGTCACTGTGCATCAGCTATGGTGCTCTCATGCATGGGAGGGAAGAGGTGCCCCAGGTCCCCTGCCTGCACAAAAGGCTACCTCCCCTGATAAGAGCAGCACAGGATCACTGCTGGAGAGCTGGTACAGCTGGGAGGGAGAGTCTGTGACAAGAGGTCCTGGAAACTCTCTCCTGATGTATCTGTCTGGTCTCTCCTAGTGGCCATCCCTGCCATTGGTGCCCAGTACTCCATGTTTCAGGCAGCTCCACCAGCCAAGATGATGGAAGATGGCAAAATCCACACTGTTGAGCACATCATCAACCCCATAGCTGTCCAGCAGGACCCAGCTAGCGCAGCAGCTGCCGCAGCAGCCGCAGCCGCAGCTGTAATACCAGCTGTCTCAACACCTCCTCCCTTCCAGGTGAGCTCAGCACAGAAATCCTGCATCCCATGCATCCTGCTATGCATACCCAGGGTGGGGGAAAGCCTGGTCTCTTGCCCTGTTCCATTCAGGACAGGCTCTTGAGGATGTCACAGTGCCCAAGAGCCCTGAAGTCCATCTGACCCGTCAGACATCTGCACATTGGGCTGTTGCTTTCCCTGCTGTGGGGGACCCAAACCATGACAGGGGAGCAGCCTCCCATGGCAGCATAACTCTCAATCAACAGGGCACGCACTACCTACCCTCTCCATTAACCCCTTCCCTTCTGGGGGTTTGCCATTCAGGGCATGGAAGCGGGATGTCACAACAAAGCACATTTTGTGAGGTCTGAACCCTTTCCCTCCAGGGCCGCCCCATCACACCGGTGTACACCATGACTCCCAGCGTGCAGCGGATCCCTGCCGCCGGCATTTACGGGACAGGTTACGTGCCCTTCGCGGCGCCTGCGGCGGCCACAGCGACAATAGCCACGCTACAGAAGAACGCTGCCGCAGCCGCTGCCGCCTACGGGGGATACGCCAGCTACATCCCGCCGGCATTCCCGGCCGCCACCATCCAGGTGCCCATCCACGACGTCTACCAGACCTACTGAAACTGTCGGCCGAGGAGGGTGCTGGAGAAACACACACTGAAGGAACACTTTACTATTTATGAAGAAAGAACTGTCTGCGGAAGAGTAAACATTTGGGCTTGGTAAAACAATGCAGAAAGTGAAGAATGTCATAGAAAAACGTGTTTGGAATATTTTCTATGCTTGAAGTTTTCACTAACTTTTTTAGGCTATTTTTAAAAATTTAACACGCCTGTATTCATACATTTCCAAAGGACCTCAGTGCATCCAGCCCACCACTGACATGCATTTATATGCACTGCAGTAGGGTTGCATAGGGTCTTTTTTTTTTAGCAGTTATATTTTCAATATATTTGTGGTATGAAGGTTATTTTTTAGTAATTTCTGCACTCCAGAGATGTCTATTTTGTAGTGCCTTTAATAATATATCAGCTATATATTAAAAAGCACACCTGAGCAGCTAGGGAAAGTTTTAACAATATATTTTGAAGAGTATATTCAATATTTAAAGAATACATACCTTAGTTTTTTTGTTTTGTTTTGTTTTGTTTTTTAAGAAGAAAACAACAAGTATCTTATTTAAAAATTATACTGGAAAGTGCAATTTGAAAAATGTGCAAGACCTCTGCATTTTTTGCTGGCATTAATACAATCTGCTCATTCTTATTTGAAATCACAAGTAACTAATATTGCCTGTTTGGAAGAAAGAGAAAAGAAAAAAAGCCTCCTCACACATACCTCTTCACAGTGTGATTTGCAGGCTTGTTTTTAGCTAAAGAAAGGCTCCAGGTTTTCCTTAGCAACTGGATTTTCTATTTATTGAAGCTACTTGTAGTTGCAGCATGTACAGAAACAAGTAGCTGACGTTTCGCGCGAGGTGTCTTGACTTAGATCTTCATCCAGTATAAAGCCAAGGCTTTTTCTCAATGCTCTTCATTTTATTCTTTGAAGTATACGTTGTGGTGACTGAGAACACTTTGTGTTGCTGTTAGCAAGAGTAGCCACGCTCCCGCCAAGAGGATGTGCAGCATTACTTGCTCATTGCTCCATCATGCTCCATGAGAAATTTCAAAGGTACTAGGGGTGGTAGTGATACTGGAATTAGTGAAACAGGGCTAGCCTCCCTCCCAGCTTCCCTTCCACTCTTAATTCCCCTTCTCCACAACTGGAGTTGTACATGCACATCAGGGGTGGGAGTGATTAGACCCAATGATTTTAAGACATAGAGCTTGTAAATATCTTTTAATATACATTTTTAAAGTCATTTTATGTTGCAAATTTACATGGTATGTGGTTTGCCACAAAACAAAAACCTTTCATTGCAATGTTATAAAAAAGTTTGTTTTATTAAGAAGTAAATATATTCTTGCAGTGTTTTGTGGCCTGTTTAAAGGCTTTTATTTAGTAGTACAGTGAATGTAAAATAGAGTAAAATGGTAAAAAATATCTTGCCCTTTGTGTGAAGTGCATCAGCTCTACAAACACAAGTCTGGTGACAGAAGGTGAGAAGCAGGGAGTCAGTAAACAATGTTCCTGTACTTTTTGAGGTGTAAGTACATACCAAAGGAGTTTCACATTGGCCATATTTTGACAACTGAACCACTCTGAGACCACATTGAGCTCAGTTAAGTGACCTTTTTAATACACTGCTTTTGCTTGCCTCAAAATTGAGCAGTTGTATTTTAGGTGCTCTTGCTCAGACAATCTGAGCTCCCCTTGACTCTGCCAACCCATTAGCAAAAGCACTGTGAGGTTACCCATTAGGTTGGACTCTGCCCCTCCACGCCCCTTCCCAGGAAACTTTTATTGTCTGTACCTGCACATCTGAAAGCACAGCCAGACCTCAGCCCCAAGGTCCTGCCCTTGTACAGGGTGAGAGAGGAGGAGATCTGGGCAAAGCCCAAGGGCCAAGCGCCTGGCCAGAGTCCAGCACTGCCTCCTCCAGTCTAAGGTCTTACATGGCTCAACACTAAACGCCAGCGTGGGTCCTTGGGCCATGCACAAGCAGCCCTGGGGCCAGGACAAGGCACTCCAGTGGTCTCTCTGCCGGCCCTTCCAGCCCCACGCCATGGCTGACCCCAGAGGAGAGAGGAAGGGTGATGGCTCCCTTCCCACTAATCCTCTCCCTGCCAACAGGACAAGGGACCTGCTGCTCACAGAGATGGCAGGAAGAGAAAGGAGCCAATGAGGGAAAACTGTGAGGTGTCCCCAGCCAACAGTGGGTGCTGCCCATGCCAGGGTAGCAGCAGGCAGTACCCAGGGATGGAGGCAGGACCCAGGCACGCAGGCAGCCAGGTCATGCTGAGCCTCCTGCCCATGCCTGTCTTGACATTTACTTCTAAACCATTTCATGTACACTACTACTGAGGTAAGTCTAATAACTTGAAATGTGAACATCTTTAGGTTAAGAACAAACTATTCTAAGAAAAAAAAATATATATATTAAAAAACAAAGCTAGTGTGCCTTATTCTCAAAAGAGCTGATATTGTAGATATTTTATTGTATCTCTCTTCTCTGTATTGTCAGAAGCCTCTGAGTTTATTTAGTTCTTGCTCCATTTATGGTACATTTCTAGGATGTAGTGAATAAAGCATTCTTTAAAAACAGAGACTGTTACTTCATTGCAACATCCCACTCTGGCGAGGCTGTGCTCCCCTCCAAGCTGGGAAGAGGGTTTTCAGGGCAGGAGGGGAGCAGGGCACTGCAGCCAGCATCCCTGCAGGCTCCTGCAGGGAGGGGAGATGAACTGTCCCACTGACTCTTCTGTCCCACCGACTCTTCTGTCCCACCACCCACAGAGGACAATGACCTTCCCAGCATGCACACTGGGCATTTCTCCATTCTTCCAGCATCCTCTGAACAGCCTAAATCTCTCCTTGTATGCAGTTTAGAGTCAGTGCCTAGATGTGGATGGAAGTGGAGCTAATATCTCTCTGTGCTTTCCATCCACCCACACAAATTCCTGTATCTCTCTTGTATGTTCTCACTGCCAGACAGGAGCACTGGGAACTGGTTCATCCTTTTCCCTTCAGCATGCTCCATGCTTCAAACACACAGAAAGCTAAGCTGCACCTCATTTGCAGTGTTCTAGACTCCCTGGCTGTTTCCTTGGTGTAAATATACTTGGAGAAAATTTGCTGCAAATACCAAGTCTGTGGAGAAGAGAAGTCTGGGGTACTAGTCCTGACTAAACAGAGAGATCCCAGTTGCTGGAAGATATTTAATCTGACAACTATCTACAAGAAGGAGTAGAAGGAGAAACCTTCCAAAACGGAACTATCAGAAGTGACCCACTTAGTTGGTGAGGCAAAGGCTGTGGAATTTGTCTAACTTTATTTTAGTAAAGCCTTTGACACTGTCTCTCACAATATTCTCCTGGAGAAATTGGCTGCCCATGGCATGAAGGAGCACACCATTCACTAGGTAAAAAACTGTCTGAATGGCCAAGCCCAGAGTTAGACCCATGGATGGAGTTACATCCAGCTGACAGCCAGCCAAGAGCAGTGTTCTCTGGGGCTCAGTACTGGGGCCAGTCCTGTTAAATGCCTTTGTTGATGACCTGAACAAAGGCACTGAGTGCCCATCAGTCAGTTCACAGGTGACACCAAGTCAGGCGGGAGTGTTGATCTGCTGGTGGGCGGGATGGCTCTGCAGAAGGACCTGGACAGGCTGGATCCATGGGCCAAGGCCAACGCTGTGGGGTTCAACAAGGCCAGGTCCTGCACTTGGGTCACAACAACCCCAGGCAGTGCTAGAGGCTTGGGGCAGACTGGCTGGGAAGCTGCCCCGTGGAAAACGACCTGGGAGTGCTGGCTGAGAGCTGCTGAACATGAGCCAGTGTGTGCCCAGGTGGCCAAGGAGGCCAATGGCATCCTGGCCTGTGTCAGCAACAGTGTGGCCAGCAGAACCAGGGCAGTGATTGTTCCCCCAATACCCAACACTGACACATCTTAAATCCTGTCCAGTTCTGGACCCCTCACCACAGGAAGGACATTGAGGGGCTGGAGCATGTCCAGAGAAGGGCAACAGAGCTGAGGAAGGGTCTGGAGCAGGGGGGTGGGGGGTGTTCTTTTCTCCCAAGTAACAAGTGATAGGGCAGGGGGAAATGTCCTGAAGATGTGCCAGGTGAGATTTAGATTGGATATTAGGAAAAACTTCTTTACTGAAAGGGTGGTCAGGCATTGGAAAGGCTGCCCAAGGAAGTGGTGGAATCGCCATTCCCTGGTAGTGTTAACAGACTATACGGGTGTGGCACCTGGGGACATGGTTTACTAGTGATCATGGCAGTGCTAGGTTAGCAGGATTCAATGATTTCAAAGGTATTTTCCAGCCTTAATGACTCAATAATTCACTTGGATGAGAAAGAAACCACCAGCAAATCCCGGCCCTTTATAGTTTAAACATGAGGCATGACCTTCACAAAAAGCAATGTTTTCCAAATGAGATGAAATCTGCCACATTGAAATGTTTCTGCTCTTTCCTTTTTCCCTTTACCCAAGATACCAAGATTAAAAATCTACACAACTTTTTCTAAACATACACTTTACAAGATTATTTCTTTATTTTTCTAGACTGCTGGTTTCTGTCCTCAGTTTTGTAAGATCTTAATTAATTATTAACTCATTGTAAGGTTGAAATGTGCAAGTCATTCTCAGGATATTAACATAAACAATGCCAGAGAAATGCAATTGTGCTTTCAAGATGACCTTGCTGCCTTGGGAATGTCAGAAGCTCTGCTGAGGCCTTGGGCACCGTGACAACTCAGAATGCTGGGATCAAGGTGATCCCATTCCCTTTTTGAATGTCTTTCTTCATGGTCTTGAAGAACAGATGTGCTCTTCCCTGGCTGGTATCATCCTAAAAACCATGCTAAAAACCAGCTTTGGCTTTCTTCAGGAAACACCATCCAGTAGCACAACTGTGATACAACTATTACATGAACAGATTTAGAAGAAATCCAAGTGCACCACTCTGATATGGCAACATCTCATCTATAAAAACACTCAGAGTATATGTAAAATGCATTTTTCGTACATACCAAAAGGTAGATGCAGTATTTAATCTCCTTCTCTGTGGCTGGTGTTACACCCCTAACACTTCTGGTCTGAATGAGTCCTGAGCACTTACAGGACTCTCTGCTCCCTGGATGCCACTAAGCCACACACCTGGCCCATCATGCTGACCTGTAAAATAAATAAACCCAAGACCTACATTGTAACAAGAGAAACTACCTCTGCTGTGCATCTAAAAGCCAGCAATATTCAGGTTTTATGCTTCAGTGTGTCAATTAAATGCTGAATCACACTTGACTGAGTTTTAGAGCCAAGTCCTGCCTGGCAGCAAAATGGTCAGGATGGTGTTGCAGGGAGAAGCTGCAAGCTAGGGAGTAATAAAAAGATAGTTTTGTGGCACCAAGGCCCTCCCTTTTGGCACAAAGACAGGCTGTGCCATGCAGTTATGATTGTTCAAGTTGCCAAAGAGGAAAGAGACAACGGAAAGTTTTAGAAATTTGGAACTGTAGAAGTACTTCCACATGAAACATTTTCTGTCAAGCTGATGAATTAGATCAGATTTTTTTTTCCTCCAGCCAGAAGAGAAGAACTGGAGTTCACTTGGTTCCTAATCCAAGAAGTTCTGTCTCACAGTCCTCACTCAGGCAAAACTGTAAATCCTGCACGTGGGAGATGACCAGTCAAGGACTGTCTGCACCAGAAAACTTTACAGGGAAAAGTGCTCAGGTGTGCTCAGCTTTGTCCCACATGTACCATGCCTCTGTCTTCCCAGCATAGTGTCAGATGTCTTTGTCTAGGCTGCATCAGTTGTCAGACATCTCCATGTAACAGACTGTGAAAGTTGAAACTCTGCCCCACAGTGGGCCCTGGGGCTTCCCCTCCTCTGACCAGGGCTCCCCACAGCCACTTTCCCCAGGGCATTTGGAGACACATCTTCACAAACTTGGTGCTCACCCTGACTGTTCCTGTGCTTCTGCATGCAGCTGGTTTGTGGGGTGGTGGCTGCCCCAGGGGGAGCTGGGTCACTTTGCATGTTTTGGCTGACACCATCATACTTTTACAGTGAAGAAAAATATGCTTGTGTTCTTTTTGTTTTTCACCTCTCTCCAAACACACACACATAACTTCTGCCAGCCAGGTTGCACTTTGAGCCCATCCTTGCATGTTTTTGCAATGTCACAGAAGCTCATCATCAGCTCAGCTACTGCCTGCAATCTGTGCACTGCTGGGAAGCAGGAAGCCACAGGTAAGCCCAAAGATCTTCATGAAGCATGAAATAAACCCCTGCAAACAGCCTACACAACCCACAGAAGTGACTTCACACTAACCAGCAGAGAGAAAAACGCACTTAAGTCAGTCAGAGGCAAAACACCCTACCCTTAAAGCAGGTCCTTTGTTCCAAATCTTTGAAGCAATAACTACAACAAGCAATTCTCACTCCTGTAACAAATCCATAGGCTATGGACCAAGGCGTCTTACAGTCATTCCAAAGGGCATGTAATGACAAGGGATTACTTATTAAAGTTGTTATGCATGCATTGGCAGTGCACAGGGCATCCTTAGCTTCTTGAGTCTTTGACATTTCAGATGCTGTCCCTTGCAGGAGGCTTTCTGGCCACGCGGAAAAGCCAAGTATTCCCTCAAAGCTTGGCTTCACTCCAGTAGATGGATCCCTTGGCTCATCAGCCTTTGTGCAGGACACAGAGGGACACAATCCTGGTCAGCAGCTCCAGTGCTGGCATCCAGGCACCAATGGGGCAGCTAAGGAGAGCTTGCAGCACCAGAGTTGCTTCCACCATAGCGAACGTAAGCTGCTGCTCGTGGATAAAGAAGTCATAGAAGTCTGCTGTAATTTGTAGCTGGGAAGAAAAATCAAGTTTTGTATGGCACTGTACTGTCTCTGAGTCCCAAACTCCTCCACACCCACGACCCTTAGGAGCCAAATTCCCAAATGCTGATTCAAACCCCCAGTCTCCTCAGCATTCTGCCAGGCAGGGGTTCACCAGGTTCAGCCAGCTCCCCGTTGCCTGACCCCCTGCCTGGGCCTGTAGACACCCCAAAAACACAGGGACCTGCACTGCTCCTTCCACAAAAGTCTACATGGTGCTTGAGGGTTTCACCTCACATTTCTGGGCCCACTCCTTGCAGCTCATCTGGGCTTTTGAGACACACTTAGATGAAGTGACATCATTACACACTTTAGCTTTTGTGTGAGTTTTTTTCAGGCTGTTCCTTTTGGATTTAGGACTAGGACAACACCAAGGTCTAACAGGATTAGATTTAAGGATAATAAATGGTATTTTAAATTTACACTAAAAAAAAATCTGCCTCCTGAGAAAATGAACTTCCTTGTCTTTCTGTGACATCTTTGTGAGCCATAGGAGGGGAGGGAGAACACGGAAATGTACAACACTTGGCACTGGCTACACCTCAAACTAGTATTTCAACATTTTACAATCAACTTTGGCCATGTGACCTATGTGGAAAGATAAACTGAGATATTTAATCCTATTTTTCTTGTCTTTTTTTTTCAACAGAAGGAAGTGAATTTCATGTGGTTGTTGTTAAATTGCAGTAAATTATTTGCCCACAAGAGAGGAAAAAAATATTACAGAATTGGTTAACATAGGTAAGGCTGGGACTGGGCATCTGTTTGTGACCAAATACTCTTTCTTACCTTGAAAACTCTCAGTGAGCTTCACTACTTCTCCCTGGTTGTGGCATTTAGGGACATGTCAGCTCATCACAGGTGAGGATTGCCCACCATTCTCTTTTGCAACCAGAGTATGAATAACAACTTCCCAAAAGCCAATTACATTTTGAGATAGAGCAGCAGCAATTACTATAACTTCTGCTTCATCTGCAGAATATCATAAACTCTTGAAATGACAGCTGGGTGTTTGGTGAGCTGCACACTCTCTTATACTGTGACAGGGAAATCCAGTTCAGACCAAAATCCTGTTCAGAGGCACAGGTCTGCCACCATCCTGGATCAGGAACATGCTCCAAGAATGTGTGGAGATGCCAGGGTACACTCAGCAGCTCCCTCCTAATGGAGCATGCCCAGGGACCAGCATGCAGCCCTGAAGGGACAAGGGCAGTCTTGGCCCCTGAGACACACAGTAGGTGAGGTTATGAGCCCTTGGCAAGGCAATGTTTAGTCAGCTTTGTCAGCTGAGATGAGGACACAGGCTGGGGAAACCTTCATGGGGACAGAAGATGTTCAAGAAACTGCAGACTGTGCCCATGACTTGCCCTGGTGCAGTCTGGAGGGTATGCTCTGATTTTCCTGTTAGCACAAAGAACGGACCTCAAATGACTGAGGGGTGCAACAGCAGCTGTCAGAGTGCTGGGCACTGGAGATTGTCTTCTTCAGCACCTAGGGTGGTGTGATTTCTGAGAACTGTGGCTTTTTGCTTTTGGTGTTTTTTGTTTGGCTTCACTCCCACATGCTAAGGCATGCCTACATCTTCTTTAGGGCAACCTTAGTCTCATCATATTATTTAAACAGCTTTATGTTGCAGTCCACTCAATCCATGGAAATGTTGGCCTAAGCATGACAACAGCTGAAGATGAAATGTACCTTTGTAAAGGCACTGCTGCAATCTCCTGGGAGCTGCCAGCTGGACACCCATACAAGCTAAGCAGGGCTTTCCATGTCAGGTGTTATTAGAGAATGACATCCAGGTTTCCAGACTGGAGCTGGCTCAGCTTTGACCAGCCCAGAGCAATGGTGGGTGAGCCAACACCCCAAGCACCTGTGACCAGCCCTGGGAATCGCTGCTGCCAGCCCCGGTCTAGCTGCCCCAGCTCCCGCCGGCCAGCAGGACCCAAGGGGAGGAGCGAGGGCTTGTGTTTAACCAGGCTCAGCTCCCTGATGCGATCTGCCACGTCCCCACAGGAGCCACTGCACTGGCCCAGGCAGGAGGCAGAGGGCTGAGCTGTGCAACCCAAGGGAGCTCTGCAGGACCAGCCCAGCGGCTGCTCCCGTCTCAGCCTGCCTGCATCCACAGGGCGATGCTGAGGGCGCTGCAGCAGCAGCAGCAGCAGCACACCGAGCAATGCCCTGGCAGGTAGGCATGGCACGGCAGAGCAATGTGAAAGCCCCACCTTTGGCACAGAAAACATCTTGTACATAAAATTGGGCAACGCCACAGTGCACTGTGACTCTGCCTGTCAGGCTGCTTCTGATGCTCAGCCCCAATAATTTCTGCTATGAGCCTTTTTTATTAACTGGCAGCTCTCCGGCCCCCGTTTATTCTTGTGAGGAGGTTTATTGCTAGGATAATTCTTGGGCACAACACAGCCCCCGTTCCCCGACAACTCACTCCGCCAGAATCCTCTCATCTCTGCTGGCTCGCCCGCTGCTTACACAATGGCATTACACATCTCCCCAGGGCTTAGGAGGGGCCAGCAGCAGGAGCCACCGGTGGGAGAAGGATGGAGAACCAATAGCTTTTCACACGTGGGCGCTGCCCCGGCGGCTGCTGCCCCCATTGCTCCTGCCATGCTGACAGAATCCGAGCGATGGCAGCGCTCACACACACCGCTCACAGCGCTCACCTCCGAGAGGGTCACCTCCAGTTCACTTGAGAAATAGATTTTCATGTCTGCAAACAGAGAAAGCTGTGGGGAGACCTGGCCTGGCTGTTGTGATCCACAGAGGCTACATTGCCTGTAATAGGGAATGGACCAAAATATTAATGAAAAGCAAAGGATGAGCTGGTCTCCTGTGGCATCACTCCTCTGTGGGTCTGATTTGACTGGGATATCAGACTGCACCTGCACAGAACTACATTCTTCTCATCTTACCACAACTGTGGAAAATTCCTACCAAGAAGCATTTCAGGATTTGACTTTGGCAGAACTTAGGAACACCCTGGAACCGATTGTCTAAGATAAGGGATCACATGTTAATAGTCTTATATACACATAACTCAATGTCTTTGCGTATTTCATGACAAGTCTTTAAGAAGCGATTACTAAGACATCCTAGCACCACAGGTTATGCTGGGGGAAAAGGAGAACATGCCTGCCAAAAAGAGGTTTCAGAACAGCTTTCTGATACTTCAATTCTAAATTTAAAATAATGAGCAGGACAATGTCACAGGGTTGGACAGGGCTTAGAGGTCTCAGGTCTTGCCCCCTGTAAGTTTTCTGCTGTTGTTGGGTTTGATGTGAAAGCAGCACATGAGTGCCCATGGAAACACACACCTCCCAAAACAAAAGATGAAAGCTACTCTTTTAATGAAATCAGAAGGGGGAAGGAAAAAAGTGAAGGCAGAGTGGAAAAACCTGCAAGAGGTCAACAATGAAAACAAAGGGCAGCTTTATGAAGCAATTTCACTCCAGAAATGGCAGAGCAGGTTAAGGAGCTGCTACCCAGTGTTTTTAATATAGAAATTCAATGTAATTAGGACTTTGCTTGATCCAAGAAGATAATGGCAACCCAAAAGATAAGATTTAATAGTGATGAAGCTTAAGAGGGTGGAGAAGAGAGAAAATAGACAAGGAATAAGGATCTTCATCTCAAAAAGCAGAAGAATGCTAAGGAAAATGGAAGTGATTCTCTACATCTTACTTTTCCACTTTGATCAGAAGGAACAAAAGCTTTTGATGACTCTTATAGGATCTATTGATCAAAGACAAAAAACAAGTCCAAATGAGCTAATATCTGATTGAAGAGTAAATATAGCAGATCACAATTTTCTAGTAAGAAAGCAACTTGTGGACATCTAGCAGATGGCATAGGAGGCTCAAACTGATGAAAGCTAGAAATAGATACATTTAAATTGACATTAAAGGCTCAATAACAAGGATGAGCTGATACAGGAACTATGATACAAATGATAAAGCTGGGCAAATCATTATGAAATTTCTGCCAAAAAGCTGTTCAGAGGCATCCACTTGAGCTGCATCCCAATCAGGACAGACACATTGAATGAGCAGTGCTGCACTGGGCAGCCACAGCGTCAGCCCCCGTGCTGCAGCCCTGACCCATCACTTCTGCTCCCATGGGTTTAAGCTGCCAACACCTCCCCACTTGGTAAAGAGTTACCCTGGCAGCTTGCTAGATGACAGCTTGCTAACAGGCTGTTGCCAAAGCAACTGCTCATGTGAAATTTTGATTTTTGGTTGGACATTCCCATTATAAGGAGCTTCATGCAATGGCTGTTCTGGTCCAGTGTACTATGGGCGCTCTCTGCCAGAACAGAGACAACTGTGACTACCTTGAACTCTTATTTCTACATTTGCTGAGCCCAAACTGCAAAGCAGCTTAAATTTACTCAACTTGCTTGCTACTAAAAGGAATGCTAAGAGAGAAGATGGTATTTCAGAGTAGCCCAAGATAAATAGTGGAGAAGAAGCAGAGTGATTGATTTGTTTCCACACCTCTTACAGCCTAGGAAGGAAATAAATTAACTCCCCAGGAAGATATTTCCATCTCTTCAGCAGCTGCACAGTTAGAATTTACAGGTATTTGTGCTGAGTCTGATGCAGGATCCATTTAGCCCAAGATTTAGTGTCCACCACTGTCAGAAGTCAATAACCAGAGAAGAGAAAGAACAAGACAAGTTTAACTACTGTCCCCAGCGTCCCTTCAACCTCCATGCAGTTCCAGCTTGGGGGATTTCTGCAGCTGAACATGTTTTCTGTTTATTTAGTAACTGTCAACACACAAGTACTCTCCCTCTCAAATAAAACAGATGGAAGCTCAACCAGACATGGTTCCTTTTTATTTTGCATAGGTACTTTGTACACTCCCTTTACCTTGCTGTCATTACTTCAATTCAAACTATACATGACTTTCCTGGGCCTGAAATATAGAGGGAGAATAATGTCTCATTGTGGGAAGGTGGGAAGGGATATTCACCTTGGAGACTGTGGCAGTTACTCTGACATGCTTACCCGTCCAGCAGCATTTCCTCTGCAGTTCTGAAGATTTAGCCCTCATTCTGTCTTGGCTTTTGAGGCACTAAACGCAGTTTAGAGCAATGTGCCCTTGAAAATTTCATCTTGAGCATTTCTGAACGTGTTGGTATTTGCTATCACTGATTTTAAGGAAGGAGTTGTGGATGAAAGAGCTACTTTCCACAAGGCAATTCAAATTGAGAAACAGCAGACAGCCCACAGGAGCAAATAAAGCTTACAACAGCCCCAATATTGCAGAAAGCAATTTGTGTTGGCAGGCAGGTGGCAACCTCAGTGCCAGGGGTTGCCATAGGTGCTCAGGCTGTTCAGATCATGCCCAAACACTGTTCTGGTGAGGAAGATAGCCTGACATCTGGCAGAAATACAGCAGATGTAATGGACAGACTGGGCATAGTACTGCTTATGTATCAAGTATGTCCTATGCACAAGGGCCAACAAAGTCTGGCTCCAGCTGGGAATCTCACGTATCCAAGATCAAGGAAATGCTGCAAATGATTTCCAAGCTGGGAAATGACAGAGCAGAGGAACTGTGAAGTTGGGCTTTGGAAAAATGAAGTGCAGTAAAAAAGGAGGTGACATGAGGACTGGATGTTCTGGAAAGAGAAGGCAGTTGCATCTTAAGGATAATTTTGAATGTTGCCTTTAGATCTTGCTTGGAGGGGCTTTTTTTTTCTAAAGCTGCCCTTACTTCCACTACAGTGAAGTGCCAGAAAAGCTGCTTCAAAAGTACATTTAATTATTATATTCATAAATTCTGTGCTAAAACGTAATCCAGCAAAGACCCTGGAAAGAGCTGAAGTCAGCTTTTCCCCAGCACAAGAGGACACAGATGTTATAGGGTATGTTTCTTCTCCAAATGCTCTGCAAAACCCCCAGAGGCTTGGACTTGCATGGAGAAGAGCAGCCAGGGGTGGTCAGGCAGCTGCAACACTCTGGCCCCAGCCCCTCTGCCTGAGCTGGGGTTCAGCACTGGGAACTGGAAGAGCAAGAGAGCTGTAGAGGGACTTTTCACAAGGGCTTGTAGTGACAGGAAAAGGGGAAATGGCTTTGAAGTGAGAAAGGGTTAATTTAAATGAGGTATTAGGAAGAAATTCTTCCCTATGAGGGTGGTGAGGCGCTGAAACAGGTTGCCCAGAGAAATTGTGAATGACCCATCCCTGGAAATGTTCAAGGCCAGGCTGGACGGAGACTTGAGCAGCTTGGTCTAGTGGGAGGTACCTCTACCTGTGGCAGGGACTTGGAAGTAGATGATTGTTTTCAACCCAAACCATTCTATAATTCTATAAATGCAATGATTATATCTTGCCTTGTGATTTATATAGCCACATGTATACTGTATTGCTTGTTTTAAAAATTATAACCTACATTTCAGAGGTACCACAATGGCTCTGCTGCAACTGCCTTGGAGATGATCTTGGTAGGAAAGACAAAGCTGCAGTGCTGATCCATAGGGACACCAGACTACAGCAAGGAGGTATTTGAGAAGTCCCTGCGTTAATTACCTCTGCAGGTAGTGGCCTTCTCTGCTGCAGTGGCTTTGGAGAGCTTTCTAAGCTTCAGGGTCAGCAGATCACAATCAGTTATATTCCAACAGTTCCAGAAGAGCGGCAATGCCAGCTTTGCAATGCTGTACCCAGTGAATAAACACAGTAAGAACCACCCCAGCAAAGAACAGCAGGAGGGGACAGCCTGCAGAAGGGACAGGGGCGCTTGCTTTTACACATCCTCCCCAAGAGCTCACATCAAGGGCTATTCGGCATGATCTGGTATTAACTCAGCTGTCCCTACCCTGCTGGACTCTGGCTGTCAGGAACAGCAGGAGATGGCATTTCAGTGCAAGGGAGCAAAGGCTAACTAGGAGTGCTGGGTGTAAGGAACAGCCAGAGACCAGTTTTCTATGACAACATCCTGGTACTAGATTGCTCCTGGCTCCCTCAAATAGGAATAGGTTAATTTCGGGCACCAGGTCCCCTGTTGGCACTCAGGCATAACTTTGGAAAGTGTATCTTATGCTCAGAAGCACACACTTTCATGGGTGAGTTTTCTGCAGGGGATAGAGTGAATGCTGAGTGCTGGTTTGTGTGGCTTGAGACACCAAAATGCTCTTGTTTTATTCTCAGGCTTTTTTTCCAGTTTTATTCTCAGGTTTTTCTAGCCCAGAGATGTTCCTAGCAAAGGCAGAAAGTTTAGAGGGAAAGCAAAAGCAGCAGCATGCCTTCCAGTCTTATGAAGCAGAGGAAGGCATCTATGCAACACCCAGTTCAGGATCAGGTTTATGTTTGACCGGGATAAACTCTTTCTACCATCTGATTGTGCTCCAGTAAAATTAGAGGTTCCTAACCCAGCTCTGAGATATGATGCAAAAATTTTATGGAAGCAAACTACAAAGGCAAAAGAGTTTTTTCTTTATGATGAAACCTCAGAAGAGTAATTAATTTAATCAGCAGACTTCAACACCGCCTTTCATAACCTGAGATGTGCCAAGAGGTTGAGCTATGGAGGCCAATCTTTATCTCTGTGACCTTTACCACCAGGAAAATTTACAAATGGCAATTAGTAGATTCAGAGGCCAAAAAAATTAACTCAGACAGAGAGCGTGTAATAAACCTCTGGCATTTAAGTCAGCAAGGTTGAAAGCAAAGAAGGCAAGACAGAAGTTAGGCTGTGCAACATCCACCAACAGCAGCAAAATGAATTAGTATTGGTGTCAGAAGAGGTATGCAAAACATCACTGTCTGTATACTGAGGTCATAAAAGTAAACTTAATCCACATTAATCCAGAGTTGCTGGACAGTATTTAAGAGAACAAAAGCAAACTACAAGTGATTGTACAGATCCTTGATAAGATACTTTTTCTCCTAGTTTTGCCATGAACCTTGGAACTTCTAGCTCCCTACCAGAGTAAAATCCTTTTCTTTCAATAGCATGCAATTAAGTGAATTACCTGGTATAGATAAAGCTGCTCTTTGGAGAGATCTTACTTACAGTGAGACAGCATGAACCACAGGAGCAATAAAAAGAGGGAGGCTCATGTACCAGGTAAAAAGTGAAAATTCTTACAAATCTCCGTTTTGTTCTACACCTGCTCCCCACCACAGCTCTTCCTGGACTAAATGAAGTCCCTATTCCCTTTCGCTACAGATTTAATCCCTTTTAAGAGAAATCTTTATCTCTGTAATAGAAATTGCCTGTGTTTGTTTATTCATCAGTAATGCCTGGGTGCACCTGAAGGGTCAACACTACGAATTACAGAGCTGTAGGAAAGCCTGCCACACTTTTGGGATAATTCCTGCTACCAGGGCATGAAGAACCTCGGCAGGACCCAGAACTTAACCAAAGCAGCTATTCTAGCATAATGCTCTACTTCTACAAATGCCATCTCTAAACTTGTCAAGAGGCACTAAAATTTGAAAGAAAAAACAGCTACAGTCATTAAGTAAAAGGAATTGGGAAATCACTACCAATACACAGTGTCCTAGCTAAGCACCCCCACTAAACACAGTGAAGCAGGCAATGAAAAAAAACCCAGTATCATTCTGTTCTGTCTTGCATTCACCCCCATTTAGAGCAATTTATTCATACATCCTGCTAAAGAGAAAAAACATGGGGTGCTTGCTGATGTAAAAGCCACAAGAGCAGGCCTCAGTCACAGCAAGACAAGCAGCAGGAGGACCATGGCCCACAGCTATAATAATACTTTGCTGCCTCATCTTTAAACAAGCATCTCATTAAAATTAGATGTTGCACCACTGCAGATCTGCCCACTGGTTCTCTCCAGCCTGTGATAAAGCCCCATCATCCACGTGCAGAACCTGCAATTTTTAGGTCCCACGGCATTCTCACAAGGTTTCCTTTTTTTGAGTTAATTGCTTTTCTGATATCAGAAATTTCTGAAATCAGTAATTGTGCCATGCTCCTTCTCTATAGGAAAGGCTTTGTGTATTTAATGGTTTTAAGACAATATTGATACAGGTCTGATTAACGTTTACCTTCTTAT
This sequence comes from Geospiza fortis, assembly GCF_000277835.1. NCBI lineage: Eukaryota > Metazoa > Chordata > Aves > Passeriformes > Thraupidae > Geospiza > Geospiza fortis. Next base: position 9,849,395 of record NW_005054297.1, on the reverse strand, counting down.
TCCCGCTATTTTTTTCTGTTTGTGGGTTTTTTAAAGAAAAGACAAGTTACAAAAGAGCAATGTAGCAGTCACAGCAGCAGCACAGTGGGAGTGAACAGTGGCTGATGTTTGGCTGCTGCACAAGATGAAGTCCTTGCCCCCAGGCTGGTCACATCACCGCGCCAGCAAATACAGCTAGACTGGTGACAGAGTCTGGTAGTGTCTGCAGCCACTCTGCCTGCTCAGCAGCACTGCCTCCTCCCCTCTGCCGTGTGCAGGAGAGCTCCAGGTGTGAGTCCTCTGGGATGGAGAGGGAAGGGGAAGGAGTCACCTGCCTGGCTGGGCTCAAGAGCACCACCTACAAAGCACATCAGCAGGTAAAATGGAAACAGTGTCATGGGGGAAGGTTAGAGCATAAACCAGGCCCAAGCAGCAGTTAGAGTGCTCTGGGTCTCTTGAGCTGGACCAAATTACCTCCAACACAGTCTTATTACATCTGTTACCTCACAGGAGCAGTTGCACAGTCTCTACACTTCAGGAATTCTTCAGAGGATGGTAACCTAATGCAACAATGAAAGTTTAAGTTGGTATGGTGGGTTGACCCTCAATGGACACCAGGTACCCACTAAGTCACTCTTACCATTCCCTTCCTCAGCAGAACAGGGAGGGAGAAAATAAGGTGGGAAAAAATCCCTCATGGACAAGGACAAAGGTAGATTAATAAAGCAAAAGCAAAGGTTGTGCATGGAAGCAAAGCGAACAAAAATATTAATTCTCTACTTTCCATCAGGAGATGATGTCCAGCTTCTTCCTGGGGAGTAGGGATTCAGTACACACAGCAGTTTCCATGGAAGAAAAATTCCCCACCCCCTCCCTACCACCACTCTCCTTTCCTCTTTTCTCATAGCTTTTATAGATGAGCAGATGTCTTGTGTTATGGAGTACTCTTTGATCAGTAGGTCAGCTGTCCTGGCTGTGTCCTCTCCCAAAATCATGCCAGCTCCAGCCTCCTTGGCAAGGGGAATGTTGGAGAGACAGACTGATGCAGTGAAGCACTGCTCAGTGACAAAGCCAAAGCTCTGGGGTGTTAGCCACACTTTTCTAGCTACCAATGCAAAGCACAGCTTTGTGAAGGCTCTTATAGGGAAATTACCTTCACAACCTGGTCCAGGGCTCAGGTTTCTCCTGTCATAGCTCCAAATGCCTCCAGCAGGCATTTTCTCTTGGTCCCAGCAATATACCAGACTATTCTGATCAAGGGTGGGGATCAACCTCCACTGCTCATGAAACCTCCAACCTGCAGTACTTCAAGGACTAACAGCCTACCTCAAATCAGACCTCTTCCTAAGACTGTTCACCCCTGAATCACACTATAAATTAAAGCATGGCTTCTGAGGAAGCAATGAAGGAGCCTTCCAGAATAGCAATCTTTGCTCTTACCCATAGGATAGAATTCTTCATTTACTCAGTCCTTAATAAAGGAGCAGCTGTGCTAGCAAGGGTGCATCACTTGTTGCATCTTGGAGAAAACAGCACATTTAGGGTTAAGAGCCCCTTTTTTTGTTGTTGTTGGGTTTTTTTTTAATTGCCTACAAACCTGGCCTCAAAGCACCCCAGGAACTAGAACAGTACTTGTATGACCCCTAGAGGTCTCAGGATTCAGATGAGGAATTAACTCCTCAGAAGGAACTTTCACAGCAGACACTTGGGCCCTGGACTTATTCTTTCCAACACCCTTCACCTCTCTACCATTCCCCCGAGGGCAGGACCCCCAGACTGGTTTGCTGCTGGTGCCTCAGCAGTCTAGGGCCCCAGTATAACGCTCCTGGAGACACAAAACTTGCTGGCTTGAAGCACTGCTGAGAGTTCATGCAGCTCAAGGGTGCTGTCCCAAATAACTCACTTATCCAGCCCAGTCCACTTTGAACCAAGGTGTTGAGAATGCTCTTTGTGGCAGGTCAAACAGCCTCTGCAGGGTAGTGGACGTGGCATTCCAAAGCAGAACTGAGACACTGTACCTGAAGGTGACTGAGTTTTGCCCATACCTGAGCAGCATACCCCTGAGGTCATTGCACTCCACTACTGCAACAGTGTTCACAGGGGTCTTAGGATGAGGGAAGAGACATAGATCTGACTCCATGTTTCAGAAGGCTTGATTTATTATTTTATTATATATATTACATTAAAACGATACTAAAAGAATAGAAGAAAAGGTTTCATCAGAAGGCTAGCTAAGCTAAGAATAGAATGAGACAGAATGATAACAAAGGTTTGTGTCTTGGGCCTTGTGTCTAAGCCAGCTGGGCTGTGATTGGCCATTAATTACAAACAACCACATGATTCCAATCACAGATCCACCTGTTGCATTCCACAGCAGCAGATAGCCATTGTTGACATTTTGTTCCTGAGGTCTCTCATCTTCTCAGGAGGAAAAAATCCTAAGGAAAGGATTTTTCATGAAAAGATATCTGCGACACACGACTGTTTCAGAGTGAGGGAGTAAGAAGCCAGTTCACCCTTGGGTTTGGGATGTTAGTTGCTAAGCCTTTTTCATAAAGCTTTTCATGAACTCTCATCCTTTGACTATGAGGAAAGAGATTACCTTGTGACCACCATTCTGTTTTCAGCTATGTTAAAAACAGTAGATAAAAGCAACAGAAGTTTAATTCACCACAGATATCTTGCTGGCATTCACCTAGAATATTAAAATGCTAATCAAAAGTAGGCACAACCTGCAGGACAAGAAAATACCCCTATAACAGCTATGAACCATGTCAGGCCTCCTGTGGAGGAAGCTACCAGCTTCCTGTGAGAACATGGGTGAGCTGGACAGAAAATTATTGAATAATCATGGTGCCAGAAGGAACTTAGTGCTATGAATTAGCCCAGAGAAAGCCAAC
>NW_005054297.1:9841347-9846496 GCF_000277835.1 Geospiza fortis | reverse complement strand
CAGATACTTTTGGGAACTGAGCAGAGAGATGAAGTAGATGTGCTTTACCAGTAGGTGATGGCAGTGGGTCCTCAGGGTCCCACCCATCCATCAAGCTAGTGAAGGCTTGGACACATCATCATGATTCAGGGTAAGCTGGCACCTTGTCCTTGACTGAGACAGTCACCCCTTACCCCACACCAGAGCCAGTGCTGTGATGCAGCCCCAGGGTTGCCAGCAGCCCACCCCTGGACACAGGCTGCCCAGTGAATGGCACATGTAGAATTAAAGCAGCTATCCCACAGCCTGAATGTGCTCTAATGAACCCACAGGTGCTGATCAATAGTCTCAGTAATTTTACATTTTTCACTCCATGTTTAGTTAGCTTTTCCCATCTCTTTCCTCTTCTTCATTTTGCTAACATTCTGTAGCATTATTTTGCAGCGCAGCTCTGTCTGCTACCATCCCCTAAGCAATTGTGGCCCCGTGGAAGTCAAACCACCACTTCCATCCCCATGGAACATGGACTCCACATTCTAGCCAAATGCTTTCTCTGTAAAGGTCTTTTCTAACTGCTGGAGACTGCTCCAGATGACTTTACCATCTATTTACCTTTCTTGTTAGGGTGCGTTTTTGCTCCAACGTAACATTAACAAAAGGCACTCTTGTCACTGCAATGTTGTGAGCAGCTTGGTAGTGCTCAGCTAGAACTGAAAACACAAGATGAATAAAACAACCAGATCTATGACTTATCTGTGGCACACTAACAACAGAAGCATGCAGATGTGTGCATTAATGATGCTATCATTCTTTATTTGTTCATATTATATTGCCTCAAAAAATTTCCTGCTAACTTGTTGTTAAACATGCTAATGGAGAATTCAAAAGCAAACAAAACCAGAGTATGATGTGATTATACAGCATTTAAGACTGCTATTAATCAAGATGTCTGTTAGTGATGACAGACACATAGAAAGCAAATACCCAGTGAATCCAGTTTAATAATTCTATCCAGTGAAACACTCTGCCTACAGTAATCTGGGTTAAATTTAAGTAATTTTTTTAAAGCATATGATTTTTTGCTCTGCTCTTCTTTTGATATCTCTGGCATCACATTAAAATTAATCAAAACTAGTGTTTTCTTCAAATAAAAGTGAAATGTAGGAAAGACTGTGGTATGCAGTCTCCCCAGCACTCCCAACACCATTTATAAAATCTTGTTCAGTGAAGAGTGATATAAATAAAAATAATGACTTATGAAAATCTGTTTCAGGTTCTTTTAAAATAGAGATAAAGATTTGTTGTGAGTACTGTGTGAATGTCAAGACAGAGAACATGATAATGGCAGAGGGAAAAAACAATACCTGCTCCCAAGAAAAACCCATGATCCTAGATGGGTTACTTAAAAAGTAGTACTGGATCACTTTTTAAATAAATGTTTTCAGAAAGTAGAATAGAAACCCAACTTGAAATTGCAGATGCCCTTTTTTAATGTTAATTTGCATTTTCTGGATGTTCAGTAGATGGACTTCTACTCTGAAGCAGGAATACCCAAGAAGAGACCTGCACCCCAGGTAACCAGAAGGCACCACCTGAGACCCTCACCTTGGTGCTGCAGCGTCCTCCTGGTGGCCCTGCAGATCTTCAATGGTCTGTGGCCTGCAGACTAGGAATCAAATGTACAAAAGTGTTTAGAAAGACAGACATAAGAACAAAAGTGAGCTGGGTACTCGCTATCTCTGTTACTCCTTACTGCAAAGGTAAAATGAAGTTCTTAAAAAGTGTCTGGAGACAATGAAGCCCTAATTTGCACAGCACAAACTAGATACAAACACCTTCACTACCTTCTGTGCCCCTTCACAGAGTTGGACTTGTTTCTAACAAAGAAGAAAGATTTCTCCTTTTTAGTAGACTTCAGAGAACAGTGAGAAAATAGATGTTTAGCCTTTAATGGAGCTCTAGGTCACTCACTCTGCCTGCAGGTACAACGGAGGTGGCTGCACACAAACTAAAGAGGTCACCTTTGGTCCTATATTGTCACTGATGAAAACATGTTAAGAAAGAAAACAAGAGTCAATATATTCTTTTCTTCAGTGAATAACAGAAGTTTGTAAGAAAATATGGATTCTTCAAACTTTCAAACAGAATGAGAGGAGCTGCCTTTCACCCCATAGTCTCCTTTTCCTCTCTCCAAAACAATCATACTCAGGTCATCAGCTGCTCAAATTGGGACTGGCGCACAATCAGGAATTCTTGCCACACTCCTGCATTTCTTGAGAAATGTATCATAATCCTGGCAGTGTTAGAGAACCAAGTTTTGCTAACCAGTGGACAAAAGATGTAGATGCTTAGAATGTGACATCTGAATTCCTGAAACATGGGAAAAACCTCTTCTCTCTCAGAATGTCATTTATTGTTCAGGATGATCCTTTTTGGTTTAGTCTGAACCCTCTTGCTCCAATTTCCATGAACACAAACAGATTTCCTAGCTTAGGAAAGACCATCTTCTTCCTTTCTGCACCGTTGAAAATTCAACACCCCAACATCCCATTACACTTAAGCTCTGTAATTCTGCTTGTGAAAAGAGCAGTGAAGGCATCACAAGAGACAGTTCCTATTTTTCCTCATTTCAACACTGCAGTGACTCGGTACAAGAAAGGAGAGTTGATCTCTCTGCCAAGAGATGGTGCAACAAAAGAATCTGTCAGCTCATCTCTCGAAGGCCTCTGCAGCATACAGACCTAAAACAGCATTTTTACAGCATCATTGTTCTCCTCAGTAAATATAAAGTCACCCAGCTGCCTTCATGGTAAACAGAGTTACTCAGAGCATAAATAGCTAATTTTATGTTACTACAATCATAGTTGTTAATAATTTCTGTATTTCATCTTCCTCAAAGATTACTGGATCTGAGCACAAGGCACACAAAGGAAACAGAAAGAGACCAAGATGGGTAAAATTAGATTAAACAGTCCTGTCTCACTCAGCACTACAGCTCCCATGTACAGTTCTGCCTAGTCACACACAAGGCTGATTTAGAAGTTTCTTCTTGATGAAATTTCTTCATGGAAAGGGTTGGTATGAACTGCCTAGGGAGTGGTGCAGTCACAGTCTCTGGAGGTGTTCAAGAAATGACAGGACATTACATGATGATCTCAGAGGTCTTCTCCAATCTAAATGATTCTGCGATTCTGCAAACATTAGGACCTAAGCTACTGTCCCTCAGAAACTCCTGAGCTAGCTTTAAACCAGGCAGCCCTTGCCCGGCAGCAGCGTGGGCCTTGAGTCAGCCTTGTCACCAGAATCATGGCATGCAGTGTCACATCATGCTTTTTACCCTGAATGATGATCAAGTCCAGGGACATGGCTCAAGGGTCCTAGCATCACAAAAATTCAGGGACCAGCTTCTACTGGCACTCATCATCTGCTACTCACAATCTTTATCAAATCCAGGGCTCTTATGAACTAAAAATGGAAAAATCTTTCTTACAAGATCAAGAAAAATCACCTTATGTAAATAAAGGGTGAAAGAAACACTTGAGAATGTCTGGTGATCCAAAGAAAAGGATAAAAATTTAAAAGCAAATTTAATAGTTAATAAGCTGAATCATTAGAACTATTTTTCAAATCATATTCTTGCAAGGAAGGTATTTCTTATACCATCGCATCTTCACATAAAAAGTATTAGGGAATTGCAAAGCATGATTTCATCATGATCATCCAAGCATGCAGAGTACTGAAAAGCACCAGCATGACAGAGGCCCACAATCCACCTAAGATTGCAAACTTTCCCTTACACATGGAAAACCCACAACTGCAACAGTTTGTTTTGAACAGAGTGACATGGACAAAATCTGAATTTCTAAGACAGATATTCTGAATCAGACTAAAGAGCTGTGGAAATCTTGCAGCTGCCTCCAGTGGATGCCACCAGTGGGATGAAGAGCATTGAAGAACATGTAGTCATGAATCCCTAAAATATTGCTCCTCCTTTAGATGCTTGGTGACTGTATTTAGAAGTATGCCAGTAGATTTTTCTTTTATTTTTTCCCTTAAGTCTGGAAATCCATATAATCTTTTGACATCCACCCATCGTGTTGCAAAGAGTTCTTCAGCCTCATCACATGTTGTACAGATTCTCCCACTGCCATACACTGTGTACATTTCATGTACCCTGTTCCTGTATTGTAAGAGACTGTGGACAGTAGCTCTTTATGCCACCCATAAGCCTCAAATAAACCCTTGGTCATCAGTTTTCCATGCTGAAGACTCCTGAATATTTTACCCTTATCTTTAAATACCTTACTCCCTCAGCTTTCCAGACAATATTTTTTTCCACAAGGAAGACCAAACCAGTTTCCTCAAGCAGGCAGTGTAAGTGCCAGACCCTGAACTATGTGGCAAAGGGATGCAATCGGTTTTCTGCACAGTGAACGAAAATGAACAGCTTGTCTTCTAAAGGAGCTGCTCAAAGTTACCCTGGTTGAGTGGGAACTGATAATACACAGGGAACACACTTAAGACTTTTTCCACATACTGAGTTTATTCTTGGCTAGACACCCAGTTTAGCTTTACATTAAAACCTGGACTTTAGGCTTGCATTATGTATGAGAATCCAGATAAGTTTACAGTGTTAATTATTCCACACAAAAGAAAACCTGCCATTAGCAATTCAATGCATCATTTACATCATCAAAATAAAAAGAGCAATTCCCTTTCTTCTAATAAATTTGGGCATAACAACTGCATCACTTTACCAGGTTAGCTCCTTGCTCTTAAGTTACTGATTCACAGCTATGCTCCTATTAACTGTAACAATTATGAAAATTAGTTTTATCACATGAACTTTTGACTGGGATCCATTACAATGCCATTCTGCCTCTCCCACTGCATCTAGAATATCATGGTTTCAAAGTTCAGGGTGCTTTGCAAAAGCAATTTATTTGCCATGGACATGCCCGAGGTACTGGTTTCTTACTTTACTACAAGAGACATCCTCCAGAGCTCCATTAGTCTGAGAGGCTTAACAGAAATTAACACACAGAACAGGGGTTTTTGGTGTTGTCAGCAACAAACATTTTCCCATATATGTAAGAACTAAGGTGTTGAGCAAGGAGTGTTGATTATGGCACTACTTTAAAGAATCTGTAAATCATAATTTTGTGCTAAG
>NW_005054297.1:9831403-9841337 GCF_000277835.1 Geospiza fortis | reverse complement strand
ATTCCTGTAAACTGTTTAAAATTTAAGTATTAAAGAGCTTGTAAGAGTGAACAAGAGACACAAAGGGTGAACACTGGCAGGTAAATACAGTGAGAGAAGACAGAAGTCACAGCCTCCTATTTTAGCAGTCTCAAGTAACATTTAAAGGCACATCTTGAACAAATGCCCAGGGCAATGAGACATGTAGGAAGGAGAGGAGAAGTGCTTCCTATTATTAGGCTCAAGAGAAAGAATTGAAAAGAGGCCCTCTGACTCAGTGAGGAAGAAACCCTGGGAATTTGGCTTACTTGGGCCATGGTGACAACACAGTAATATTCTGCAGCAGAAAATGATAAAGAGGAAGATCATATTCAGTAAGCTCAACCATATTAGAAACTAAAGGCACAGCATGTAGAGCCTATGAAATGAACAGCGATCAGTGAGCTGGAACAAAAACCATAAGTTTTCAAGTCAAGCTAAAATAAAAGGGAAAAAGGCAATGCCATGAAGGGATGATCTCCAGAAAACGTCGCCATATCACAAATACACTTTTTTTTTTCCCCCTGGAAGAGAGAAAGGGCTGATCAAATTGCAAGGGGTAGAGATGCAGCCCTGGGAATACACAGCTCCCTGCTAGGCTGTCTGCTCCACTGCTGCGATGGAGTGAAGCAGACAGCCTGAAGTGAGGGCCACCTCCCACCAAGGTGGAACAGTGACTGCTTATCCTGCAGCCTCATTAGAACACCCATACTGAGAGGCAAGGACAGTCACCAGCAAAGTCCTCAGTTATGTTGAGTCTCAACTCACTGTCACAGCCTACAGAATCAATTTGTTTATTGTTACAGAATGCAAGACAAAGATCCCAAAAGCACCCCATCACTAAACTCCTCCTAAATGAACTAACATAGAATATTAGATTTACAAAAGGAACATACTCATTTTCAGTTAAGCAGCTTTCCCAATGATCAGCACACTCATAAAAAACACCATGATAAAGAAAATCCACATGAAAAACCTGTCCATCACTTTTGCAACTTTTTTCCACTCAATTCCTTTGGCCCGGTTTGCTTTATGGTCTCTAACACAATTAGCAATATACTCAATATTTTTAATCAGCATTTTGTAACAAGAACAGCAATTAACATTTCCACCATGAACTCCATAGCTTTTATTCCAATTTCCATTGAGCTTCTCCTTGAGATTGCAGTCATCATTCCTAGAGGAAAGAGGACTCCTTACCTCTTTGTGCCTCCTCTGACCCCCATCATCCCCCTCTAACCTACATTCTTCTTCCTTCTCTCTTTTCGGACTTGTGCAATTTTCACCCACATCATAAACAAAAAAGATTTTTGACATATAGTCCAAAATAACCACCTTGGCCCACTGTGGAACAGGCTTTGCTTCTGAGCCACAATGATGGAGATTCATTATAATGATTGTCAATGCAGTGGAAGCTGTGATCATGGTCATAGTTGCTATGTAGTACTTCCCTAGAACACAAAATAAAATTATATTAAAGATGTTACTCTAATTTAAAAAAATCAATGAGAATCAACAGTGTGACAACATAGTACTAAGCATAAATGCAAGGGAAATAAAATTTTAATCACCTTAATTCTCTTAGATGAGGATTCACCATTTAAAAACAAAGATAAAAGCCATTAAAATAAAATCTCATACTCATTACTGGCATGTCTTTATCAGATGAGTGTGTGACTACTGTATTAGCATGGTAAATATTTGCAAGCTAAAACCTCTGACTACTTGAAACACATCCATTCAGAAAGCAGCTCAAAAATGTTTCTCAAGAGCCTTGTTCTTTTCATAGTATCTGCAAAATCCCCATGGCAATGGCTTCACACGGCACCATGGAAATCCCATTTCCTCAGGTATTAACAACAGTGATGACCACACTTTGTTTGAGCTGTTGATGCAGCCCACACCAGCAGATCCATGCTCTCACACTCAAACATGTCAGTGAATAGGCAGACCTTGCTGGCACCCACAACCAGTGTGCTGCCAGCCCCAGGGTCAGAGCACAGAGCTGGAGAGAACACAAGCTGTGCTCCTCTGCCCCTGCTTTCGGCAACTGAAGCACACAGCTGAGCACTCAACCAACCTGTGCAGAGAAGCAGCTCCCAGCCCTGCTCTGCAGATCTGCAGGAGAAGCAAGAGCTGACAGCAGCAACACAGCAGCACAGGACGTGCCACAGACAAGTGTGCCTAAGCCCAGTTCCAAAGGGATTGGAACGGATGGCAAGGGAGAGCGTGGGAATAGAGAAAACAGACTGAGCTAGGTTCCTTTCACTGCACATGGACTTTCCTGAACTCCCAGACAAAAATTAAATTTCAGCATACTGAATTCCCAGGAACTATAATCCAATGAAGCAATTGTCAGATATTAAGTCAACTGTGAGTATGCCAGCCAGGCCATCCAACAGCCTGGATCTGACAGAAACATATCTTGAAACAGTCTGACCTTGTGCTTATAGCTTTTGATTATACTTCATGTGTTAGTTCTAAAATTGTTTTCCATTACCAGCTTTACTTCAAGATGTGATAGCATAATTCGAAATCTCTAACTATATTTCATAAATATAAAACAGCTAGCTAGTATAATTTAAAATAAACACAAAATAACTTCTAAATACTGTAGCATACTTACACAGATTCCACACATATTTTAAGTACTTCACTATGTTTCAAAAATACAGCAAATCTATCTTCCCAGAAATCACAAATTACATGAAGATTCGCTGACATACAACCCTGCTATTACTAAGTCATGCTTAAAGACACAGTGTGTAAAACTCACCTATCAAAGGTACATTTTCAGATGGGGGCATGATCTCTGCAACCATCAGCTGGAACACGGTCAGAGCAAGAAGAACTGTAACACCCAGAGACACTTTCTCACCAGAGTCTGCAGGGAGATAGAATCCCAGTGGGGCCAGGAAAGAGATCAAAATGCAAGGAAGCAACAGATTAAATATATAGAAAGAGGACTTCCTTTTCAAAATCAGCGTGAAGGTCACATCTGGATAAGGCTCAGAGCAGCAGCCATAAGTGATGACATTCTTAACTGCTGGCATACCATGGATCTCCCATTCCACATCTTCTATGAAGTCAGAGAGGTCACCACTATCAAGAGAATTGATGAGGTCTACCTGATTACCGTTATAGGTCCAGGACCCAAAGGTAAGGTTGCACTGCTGGCTGTCGAAAGGAAAATAAGACACATCCACTACACAAGAGCTCTTTGTGATAGCAGGTGTATCCCAAGTGATTTTTCCGTCATATCTCAGCACTACATTAGTATTTACTGGTTCTGAAAAGTCATCATCAGCCCTAAAAGACAGAAAAATGGCAGTCAGGATTGACAGACAAAAACTTAAGGGTGAGGGCCAGAGAAGGTAGGCAATGGGGAAGACCCTCCTTTCACACCATTAAAAGCATGTTTCTGAAATCATATTTACACTGAATTTTAGTAGGAACTTACTAATAACCATTATTTACAGGTATGAATGCCCATGAATGCCAAACGTCAGTGCTGCTGAGTTATGTTGCATTTGTTGGCCATAGTTCCTTCAAACTTGACCTCAAACAGAACACAGTAGGATAGGAGTCCATTAAAAGATGAAAACAGTCTGCAGGTCAGTATTGGCCTGGGAGAGCAGACAGGGAGTGCAGCCTTTATGTATCATCTTTTTGTGGACAATCTTCCAGAGTTCTCAGGAACCTCAGCAGAAAGCACCTCAGACAGCCAGGGTATTCAATGCCCAGTGCAGAAAAATTCAGAAAAGCTTTGTTCTGTAGCATAATTTTCAGATCTTGTCTATAGCTTCATTGCAAAATATTTAGATTATCAACAACAAATGTTAAGACAACAAACATACCCCTTGCTAAAGTAAGGTAGAGATGAAAGTTCAGACTCTGTAGGCCAGTTTCTTCTCTAACCCCCTCCCTCCCTCAAATATGCAAGCTGATTTTCTCCAGCCACACTCACTTGTTATATAGGACAATATCTGGTCTCCAAACCAAATTGCTTGGAATCCTGATGGAATCCAGCCCATCGTATTTATCTTTGTCCCATCTGAGGTATGCATCATACCAGCTCTGTCGAATCCATAAGTAAGCTGACAAAATTTGGTTCCTTTCATCCTGCATAAAAATGTAGAGATATTTCTAGCTGAAGGTGACAAAATCACATCTTAGACACAGACAGCATTTGTGATGTGGCTTTGATGTAGTGCTCAAAACAGGCCAGAATACTAACAGGCCACAGAGTAATTCTCAGACAGGCATCCAGGCCCATACACTGTACAGGAAAATCACCGGTTTGGACTCCCACTTGTGCAAACCTTCACCTTTCAGCACCTTCCCCAGTTTTAATCACAGTATCTAATGCTCCCAGTTCTTCCTAATTTCATTTTGCAAGCTTCAGAATAGCAAAGAGCTAACAGATCCAGGCTCAGAAATTCTTTGGGAGCTTGGTGAGGCCTTGAAATTATAATTCAGAAGTCACAAAAATAATCTTTCCTTCTCCTTCCAAACACATTTTCTTTTGCCTTAAAAGTGTATCTAAAAAAATGTATTTATAAAAATTACTGAAGGCTAATTTTAGGGATTTTATATAGAAATTATTGCAGCTTAGAAAAAGCATTTGCTGTATTTAAAACTCAGCAAAAGTTGCCTGGAGGGTGTGATACCAACACCTAACTACAAAAGAAATCTTAAAAATTCAGCAGCTCTAAGCTTCCAGACTTATAATGGAAGCCTTAAGTGATGCAACCAGAGAAGAATGTACAAAAAACTGGAGAACAGAATGCACCCCCAACCCCTCAGTCCACCCCCTCTCCCCTGCCCCTGAGGAAGCATTCCTGAAGTTGTCACAACAAACTGAAGGCTGCTTTTCCTACTCCAAACAAAAGGCTTACATCTAGTATATTCCTGCATATTTTTAGAAAAACAGAACTCTACTTTTACTCACCATGTCTTTAATTTGAGACAATGTGATCTGAAGGGTGACATTCAGTACTTTATCTGTGTCTTCCACTGGTCTCAGAGCATTGGAGTAGTCTTCAAACAATTCATTAAACAGCATGTGAGCATATTTTCCTTTGGCTGATTCTACAGCTATAAAACATAAATTTTTTAGTACATGAGATTAAGCACTGAGCAGCATCAGAAAACACCTTCTTTCTACTGCTTCAAGCAGTATTTGCTCTAACCATATTTATCATTCATATATGGTAGAATATCATTAGTTCAGATACAGAAGAGTACCCGATGGAGTTATTCAAATAAAGACAGCGTTCACCTGGAGCAAGTGAATAGCTAACTTGAGCTTTTCACACCCACTGAAAGACACTGTATATAGCAATCCTTATTTTTTGAAAGTAAATTAAAATTACTTTTATTTTATGAACGACTCTCAATGGCAGGTATTACTGACTTAACAGTCAGCAAGGTCTGAAATGACACTTACTCACAGGCTAATGGCTTTTGGTATGTCCCTAGCTGCAGCACTGGTAAGATTCCTGCTACTTCCAGAATTTAATCTTTTTCTTTTTAAACTAACACCTGTAAAATGTCTGAGCTGCTCTTCTTCACAACCTGGCAATTACTTAATGTGTGAATACATCTGCGCACCAACATCTTTTCCAAACCATGTATTTAGAAATGCTTCTTGCTATCCAAACTTAGATACTAAAGACAATTAACTGAAACTTGAGGTTTTAAATTATACTTTTGCTGTTTCATACTCTTTTGTACACCACAGTTTCTCTAGGCAGCCTCTTCACATAGATACACAAATTTCTGCAAGCAAAGGGCAAGAACAACAGAACCACTCTGTTACAACCCACTCCTGAAGGTGGGGTAACTGAGGTTCTTCGTGATAGATCCCTTGGGATGGGTAAGAGTGAAACAACACTGAATGACTGGTTGTGTATAAATACACATATTTATGTATGGCAGGTTTATTTTAGAACAACTTGATACAATGCTGTCACTGAAACTACAGGGAAAACAGAAACTCTCCAACAACATCTTTTCCATGTTAGAGAATTATGTATTACTTTATTCTGAGCAGGATGTCATTCTGAGCAGGACATGCAATAGAAATTATTTCATCCACACATGCCCGGGTTGTGCAGTGAAAATCATTCCATCCTACATGGTTCTTTACCAGACTTTTCACCTATTTACACATAAAAACCCCAAAGTAATTCAAGTTCACTCGTTTTAAATTACACAGTTCTTAGAGTTCAATCTTCTATTGGTTTTGATCCCTTCGCCTCCGATACTAATTCGGCCCTCATTCCTTGGTTCTCTTATCAACCTTTTCCCAGACCAAGTGTCTCCAGGGCAGTAATGCCCGTTAATGTTCCTTTATTTCCTGGGTACCTTCTGGCTACGCCCCAGCTGTAGATGTTAAACCCATCAGACCTTACCCGGTGAACTGTCGTTTGAAGACAAACTTCAATTCCCCCGCCCCGGGCAAAGGCGAGCAAACCGCTGACTAAAGTTATCCCAAAAATTTTAAATGTTGCCTTAATTCCAGCAGTGGGAAAGAGGTACGTAGTCGTATCGGTTATTAGCTATGGAAATTAAACAATATAAAAGCACAAAGATTACACTTAAGAAAATACAAAAGAAAGAAAGGATGAGAGTAGATAATGGAGAGGACCGATACCAGCGTACATGATAAGAAGTATTATCCCATCTCATAGGACCTGCTTTTTATCGGTGTTCTCCCTTATCTCTTTCAAAGCTTGTTGCCAAGCAAAGGTTAATTTGTCCCGGTGATCTTTGGCGATGGGTGCTCACCCGCTTTGTGCCCACCTTCCTCCCCTTCGGTGGTGGGATGCAATAGGGCCTCACCCGAGCACCCGCTGCTTTTGCAAATGGCCAGTTGTTGGAGTCGTTATCGCTTCAGCGCTCCAGTCTCACACACTGCAAGACTCGAGCGAATGCCAGGCGGCAATCCGTAGGGAACAAGTGCTTTGGAGTACATCTCTGGTGATTCACACCTACTTCCCGGACTAATTAAGAGTTCAAAGCAAATCTTCCCGACTAAAAAGATATCCCAACAAACCAAAACTTCCCGAAGAGCGCTGCAATTCTGGTCGTACATGATCGTTTTGTCTGTGCATCAAACACATTTAAACTAAACAGATCAAACACTTCTGGGGCTCAGCCATGTAGGGTAGATCAGGTCACAAGATCCTATGTGAATAAGATAAACTTCAGTGCAACATTTAACTAGCAAGCAGTATTCTCACCTTTGAGTATCACTGCTGTGAACAGCAACCACAGAGAGACGTAAAAGGAGGAGAGGCTCCTCATCTTCATCTCTGGACCTCAAACAAAACTGTTCACCCAAGGGCACAGAAGTGTTTACCACCGTCCAAAACTAGCCAAAGAAGTAAATCAAGTTGTACAGCAGCATCCAGGTGCTGATACACGGATGCGGTTCCAGAAGCAGCTCGCTCGTCCCTCGCAGCTGCCAGAGTCGTGCAGCGATCGTGGGCTCTGTCCCTGCCACCGCCCGGGGCTCTGCTGACCCCTCCCTCCCGAGTAACCTGAGCGCTGCCTGCTCTCAAGCTGGGGCTGAGACAGAAAACCAACAGATTGGGTATCAGTGCGAAAACTGTATTCCATTGCATTTTTACTACAAATGCAAGATTTCGTCCCATTTATGACAAATCCTTTTACGGTTCTCTGGAGGGCTTTGTTTTATTGCACTTATATTCTGCAATAGCCCTCTCAGAGCCTGTTCTATGGAACTTGTGGACCTTCACAAGAAAGTGATCTCAGTACTTTAATAGGAATAGTAGCGCTGTACATCACACGTCGAATGTCACAGAGAAAAAAACCCCAATGTCCACGGCCACTCCCATGCTGATAAAACAAGGTTTTCATTACCAATGTGTTGGTAATGGAAGAGATGCAGTTACACCAAAGTCAGAAAACACATTTAATATTTGCAGTAGCCCAATATCACTGTGCAAACAAGAACTTCAACATGTCTAGACAACTTGGAGACCAGTACTCAGCACAGTAAATCAGGAGCAAAACTGGACTTTGCAGGTAAAATGCCATTTCCCTTATACAGTACAATTTTTCACAGGTGAACTTGACAAAAAACAATTACATTTACTGGACCACACTTACATTTAGTCAAAAGAGTTTCAGGAGAAAAATATGAACATGAAACAGTACCTCACCTGGCCTTCCATCTCACCCTGATGGTCAGAACTTCAACAGCCCTGTCTATATTACTCATGTTGTCAGGTTAGCTTCCTAGCACCACAGACATTTTCTTCCAAGTTTCTCAGACAAGAGATTACTTCCTCCTCTCCACAGTCCAATCCATCCTTCATGATATACTGCAGTCCATTCTGCCATCCTTTCAGAACAGATAACAGAAAACAGTCACTAAAACAGAAAGTGCAAATATAGAATGAGCTACCAGGAAAAAAAATGGTCCAGAATAGTCCTGATCCACAGAGGTCATAAAATATTGTTGTTTTATTCTTGCACAGTCTTTTGGCCTGAAGAAAAGTTATCCCTCCATACACATAATTTCTACACAGCAGCACTACAAGCAGTCACTGGCTAATGTTTGTGCTTTTGTGGAATTTATAAATCAATTACATTTATGGCCAGGTTTACTAGGTAAGCAATAAGTAATTTTGGTCAAAGCTCCTGTAATGAAATCCACTTCTGTCATTTAATTTGAAGAATTGTCAAAGGACTAAAAAAGCAGAAAACTGTTTAGAAGTCAAAAAGGTCAGAACAGCCCCTAGGCAGTATGTAATAGCTTGCATTTTCTGTGGGATGAAGGTATGTGATGCTAGAGACAACAAATGTGGACAGAAGACAAAAGATTTTTGGGTGCAGCCAGATAAGTGCATTCTCAGGGGATAGTTTTGGTCTACAATAAATTGCCATTCTGTCAGCAAGGAGCTACTGTATAACGTCTCTTACTGCAATCACAAGGGTGATGAGGGGTACTGCTTTAAGAGAGTTGCTATAAACGCTGCTGGAACCAGGACATGCCTTGCTCTGCCATACGTTTGAGACAACCTTGTGACCTGTTACATCAGCAATACACACATGTCAAGCAGTGTGGACTGATATACTTAAATTAAACATACAGAGAAGTAAACATGAGCACACACATATATATCAGACATGTTTGTTACATTTGAGACACTGCACTGATTGCACAGTGCTTGCAAAAGTAAACTAAAACACCTCCAAAAACCTTTTCAATATTGAAAACACAAGAAATTTAACAATGTTAGTATGACAGACCATTTGGCTTCTTTATGTTTGTTCACAAGATATCTGATTTGTATATTAAATCAAAATATCCCTAATGTATATATTTTGTACGAATGTTAAGCATTAACATTAATTTCTCGTTGATCTGAGAGATTCTTCTACAAACCCACACTTCCTCAGAACATAGTTTTTAAGTTTTGGCATGATCTAAGGCAATACTATTCCCAGATCAAACATCCCATTTAACTTTTGAATGAAGCTTAAATTTCGAGAGTTGTCTTTCTTTAGAGTAAAAAGTTCTGTTACCAAATCAGAAATTAATACAAGATACGAAGCCGTTTACAAAGATAATTTAAGAGGAGTGACGGGTGTTGGGAGGTTAGAATGAAGCCATTCCTTCAGCACTCCCAGGAGGAGAGCCGTTCCCAGCAGAGCTCCCCGGGATGCTGTCGCAGTCCCTGTGCCAGCAGATGGCCCTGTCACCAAGCCTACCGATCATGCAAAAATCCCATCGCGTCTCAGCCGGCTTTCATCAGCTTCGCGGATCCTCTGCCTTACATTTGATGTGAGTCACGGTGAGCCAAGACGCTCTTTTAAAGAGAAAGATGAGCAGAAGGAACCAAACCGTTCGGTGGTTGAATCCGGGCTCTTTCCGGACATC
>NW_005054297.1:9822138-9831393 GCF_000277835.1 Geospiza fortis | reverse complement strand
TCCGGGCGGGACCGGCGGGGCCGAGCCCAGCCACGGGGGGCTCCAGGGGAGGGAATTCCAGCCGTGCCATCCCTGGGAGGCGGCACAAAGCTGGGCACTGGCTGCTTCTGCCCATGCGGAGAGTCACTGAGGCACATGGCGCAACATCCAACCCCGCTCCCACGTATTTTGTTCAAACATTTGAATCCGTGGGAATGAGTCTGGGCTATTGACAGAGCTATGAACACTCAGCGGGACGAGAGTGGACCATTCATTGGTGCACTGAGCTTGCACACCACTCACATAACACTTGTAACTTTTTATGCTTCTAGACACACGTATACTACTATGTAGACATCATCAAAAATATAAATAGGACAGACTGAAGTGGAGATTACATGAGAGATCTCTTTCATATTAAAACTTCCAAAGTTAGATATTTATCTTAGCCAAACTATAAGCAATGTAGGTGAGAAGTGTAAAAACATATTTAGAACTTTGTTCTTTCAATCCTTCTCCTGCATAAAATAATGACTTGCTCTTGAGCCTAAGGTTTTTACATGCACATTTTCAGAATTTTTAATGGATTCTTACCCTTTTTAGCATAAAAACCAAGAGTTTTCAGCCTTCAACTGGAAAAGCTGCAGATACTGTACTATCACAGGCCTCAAGGCCGTCTGTACCATTTATAATCCATCCCTTCATCAGCGAACAATAAAGAAGAACAGATTGGTTTCTAAGCACAGTTTGTAAGAAATGTCTCACAGTCTGCTTCTACTTGCCTTCCTGCCAATTTTTCCCCACAGAAGCTGTTGCATTCACTTTCTTCACAGCATTTGCTACTGAATATTATCTTGTGATAGGGTCAAGCAGCACACTAACTGTTCAGAGTCAGACTTCTCTCCTTAGACTAACTGGTCTTAACAGCACGGGTAACAACAGCTGAGAGCACACAGCACTTCATTTAGATGCAACATGTTTCTCTCCACCTCATTTTTTCTCACCCACCTACTGCCTCCTCCTTCCTTCTCTCTAAAAATCCCCTACCACCCGAAACCAACATACTCATTCATATTTTCTTCCACCCTGCTGTACACACAGAAGATAGGAAATACATTAGGAGAGTTCACAATTCTAGCTCATGAGATAATGTAGGATATTAGCCACATTTTCCAGAGGCAGGAAATCCTCATTTGCATGTTACAGTTCTGGGGTTTTCTGAATATAAATTTTTTTGGTGCACTTACACGGGCAGCTCTGCCAACCACCTCCCAGCCCCTGAAGAGAAACTTTCTGAACTTAGAAATCTGGTATTACTTAATGTGATCTAACATGCAGCAGGTTACCCCTTTTCCAGCACAATGCTTACAAGCTCATTAGTATTTTGTCCATCAGTATCTGGCAGGGTTAAGGACAAAACTAGTTTATAATTTTAGGTATCAGAAAGCTATTTTATACACAGCTCTTTCTCATTGGGATAATTTCCAGCTTTGTAACATGCCTTTGAATAGCCAATTGCAGAACCCGAGCTCTACACAAAGGCTACCTCTGGGCTTAGACACAAACCATAAGTTTGCTCTGATAGGCAGCCTGATGCTCCAAACCAAGCTGAATTAGAGAAAAAAATTCTAGGCTGAATTTTTTCAGCTGCAAGTGTGCTGAACATGATCTTGCCTCCTGATGGTCACTCTTGAGCCATGGAAGGCAGCACAATACCTCAGCTTTTGGACCAGAAGAGAGTCTCCCAGCTCCCACTGCAGGCTGAAGACAGCTCTAGGTGCCTCAGCTTTTATGCGCATCACAAAAAACCCCAGACATTAAACCAATGTCTGAAGAGGCGAGACTGAAAGGCAACAGTTTAGACACTAATTCAAAACTGAAGTTTCACTCTTTCCAAAATTTAGAGGTTGATAGGAACACCCCTTTAAAACACTACTAAAACTCATCATGACCACAGGAGTACCTGTATAGAGGGTTTAGCATTTCCTAAAAACACATGCTTTCCTGGTAAACTCGCATCCGCCTTGCAACACAAAATATGGCACTACTCCATAGGGGAGGACACAACTCTAAATTACCACAATGCATTTAGGCCCAAACAAACCTCCCTGTGGGAAAAAGCAAGCAGCAACTACTCATCTCTGAGGGAAAAGAACTTTTGATAAACCATGGGTTTAGTTACTGAAACACCTTGTGGTACATGGGCACTGACATTCTTTAAAATGTCCTAGCATGAACACACCTACATTATGCTGTGGTTTAAGCAAAAATATTTCCTCTTGAGCAAAACGCTGTAGTAAACCTGCTGATTTATTCAAACTCTGCAGCTACACTCCTTCCAGCACAAGAGAGTCATTTGTGTCTTGGGAACAAAGCATCACCATTTCAGCTGAAGACAGCATCCCTTGTCTGAAGTATTTGTAAGCACAGTGGCTCAGTTAAGAATCTTCATTTCAATACAAGTGTTATGGGTTGAAAAGAAGAAAACAATATAATGTTTTTGGATGATTGCTTGGAATTTTGCAGATGAAAATCTACAGTATGAGTACAGCCTTTCCTAACAATTTAAAAAAATTAAAATTCTAGCTGTATAAGATTTACATATGTTTGATTAGTACTGAAGTAATGAGCATGCGACATTAGTTCTATCATTCTAAGGAATATGTATTTGATATAAGCATCACAATCAGAATGGAATCAAATGCATACCAACCAGGTATAAAAGAAATTTTTTTTATATTTTTAATGAAAGAAAAACCCTAGGCAAGCATATGTAAACCAGGAAAGGAACCTCAAAGAAGGTGTAGCCTCCCTGAAAAAGGTTAGAATATTGGTAAAAATGGATGAGGAAAGGGCTGAGGTACTCAACAAATTTTTTTGCTTCAGTCTCTAATATCAGCCTTTCTTCCCACACCTCTCGAGCAGGTGGACAGCAGGATGAGGAGTGGGGAAGCGCTTGTAAGAGAAGATCAGGTTTATGACCACCTGAAGAACCTGCACTCACAGAAGTCTGTGGGGCCTGAAGAGATGCGCCCCAGAGTCTTGAGAGAACTGGCTGATAGAGCTGCTGAGCCACATCCAGTGATATTTGAAAAGTCATGGCAGTCAGGTGAAGCTCCCTTTCCCAGATGACTGGGGAAATGGAAACATTGTATCCATCTTTTAAAAGGGTAGAAAAGGGAAACTGCCAACCTGTCATCATCACCTCTGTGCCTGGAAAATCATGGAACAGATCCTCTCAGAAGCTGTGCTAGGGCACGTGGAGAACAGGGAGGTGATTTGAGGGAGCCAGCACAGCTCCACCAAGGGCAAGGCCTGCCTGACCAAGCCAGTGGCCTTCTACAATGGAGTGACTCCCTCAGGGTACAAGGGAAGGGCTACAGACATCATTTATCTGGATTTCTGTAAAGACTTTGACACAGTCCCCCACAACATCCTTCTCTCTAAATTGCAAAGAGATGGATTTGATGGGTGGACTGTTAGATGGATAATAAATTGGTAGAAAGGTCACATCCAGAGGGTAGTGGTCTATGGCTCAGGGTCCTGGTGGACATCAGTGGTGTCCCTCAGGGATCTGTACTGGGACCAGTGTTATTTAGTATCTTCATTAAGGACATAGATGAAGGGATTAAGTGCACCCTCAGCAGATTTTCAGATGACACCAAGCTGAGTGGTGCTATTCACACTCCCAAGGGACCCGATGCCATTCAGAAGGGCCCGGGCAAGTTTGAGAAGTGGGCCCTCGTGGTTTAACAAGACCAATGCAGGGTGCTGCACCTCAGTCAGGACAGCCCCTGGTATCAGCCCAGTCTGGGGGATGAACAGATCCAGAGCAGCCCTGCCAGGGAGGATTTGGTGATGCTGGTGGGTGAGAGGCTGGACATGACCCAGCCATGAGCATTCACAGCCCAGAGAGCCAAAGGTGTCCTGGGCTGCATCCAGAGCCCCGAGGGCAGCAGGGGAGGGAGGGGATTCTGCCCCTCTGCTCTGCTGTGGTGAGACCCCACCTGCAGGGCTGCAGCCAGCTCTGGGGTTCCAGCACAGGAAGGACATGGACACATTAGAGGAGGGCCGCCAAGCTGATTAGAGGGATGGAGCACCTCTCCTATGATTTGGGTTGTTCAGCCTGGAAAAGAGAAGGCTTAGCAGTCACCTAATTGTGTCCTTCCAGTACCTGGATGGAGCCTAAAAGAAAGATTGAGAGGGATTTTTTACAGGAGCATGCAGTGGCAGGACAATGGGAAATGGACCCAACTAAAAGACAGTAGGTTTAGATATTAGGATTTTTTTTTTTTTATTTTGTGAGCAATAAGTTACTCCCAGAGTTTCCCCAGAGAACTTGTGGATGCCACATTCCTGCAGGTATTCAAGGCCAGGCTGGATGGAGCTCTGAGTAACTTGGGGAAGTTAATAAAGGTGTCCCTGCCTATGGCAAGGAGGCTACAACTGGATGGTCTTAAAGATCTCAACACAAAAATTTCTGTGATTCTATTATTCTATTACTTCCCTTTTATTCTTGAAGAGTCTAACTACTTAAATGAACAATTATAAATTCTAGAAATTTTAAGAGTTTGAGCTTCCATGTGAATGATTCACCAGTATCTGCACATAATACAGTGAAATCCCACAGCAGAGTCATCAGTAATACAAGAGTGTCTTGGTTTGAAAAGACAGGTGTCTGTTAAGGAAGGCAGGAGCTTCTCTTGAAATAGAAAATGTAAACCCCCTCTTTCTGAACTATTATAATTTTGAAATTAAGGGGCTTTCTGGCAAAGATATGGGAATAGGAATAACAGGTTTTTATTAAGAAAATTAAAATAAAAATGCAGTAAGACAAAACAACACTGACAGAGTCAGAATACAACCTGACACCCTGTTGGTTGGGGTGTTGGTAGCAGTCTGATTAAATGGTGGCTGCATTTTTGGAGTGACAGATCTAGTTTTGTTGAAGTAGTGGCCTGGTAGAAGGGTGTAGTTTCCTTCTGAAGGTCTAGTGGTGGTGTAGATGCAGTGAGACTTTCCTTGGACAAAGGATGAGTCATGGAAGAGATAAAGAAAACTACCCTACCTGGTTTTGATAGCTGGCCTATTCACAGAGGACATCCCCCCTGGAGTTATGAGGGGTGGGTCATGGAAGAGATAAAGAACATTGCTCCACCTGGTTTTAACTGATGGTGATAGAATACTTATGGTTACATCTTGCATTGCAACCTAAGACAAAGAGTTTTTCAGCTTTTTCTAGAGTCAGTACACTTAGCTTTTCATCCTGAACATGATAAAAATGCATGAAACCATTAATTGACATGGTAGGGGAAAATGTGAGTTGAAATAGTTCCCTACTTTACACCTTGTTTAGAACTGCTAAATGAAAAGAAAACTGGTGTATTGGGTTTGCATGGCCAGGTTTTGGTAGCAGGGGGCTAAAGCTGTGGCTTCTGTGAGAAGCTGCCAGAAGCTTCCCCCGTGTCCAGCAGAGCCAATGCCAGATGGCTCCCGGACAGTCGTGCTGCTGGCCCAGACTCGTGGTAATTTCTGTGATAACATATCTAAGGAGGAAGAAAGAAAGGTATTGTGCAGATGTAACTGTGGCCAGAGAAGAGAGGGGTGAGAATATGTGAAAGGAACAACTCTGCAGACACCCAGGTCAGTGGAGAAGGAGGGGCAGGAGGTGCTACTTCTGAGGTTTTACTTCCACTTGGGAGTGGTACAAGATCAAAACTCTGGCTATGGGTATAAAATGTAGGCAGAAATAAGAGCAAAGATAATCCTCTTTTCTGCTTCACGTATCAGAGGCATAGAAATTACAGATAAGGCAGACATCCATTTTCCCAGTACTCCTGAGCAATCATCATGACATTTGCTTGCCAAATACCAGGTTCCCCAGAAGACAGACTTACCTAAAAGCTTTCATAACAGCACCTATATTAAAGGTGCAAGCATTAATACAGCCATCCCTGTCTGCTAGGACAACAATTCATACCCCTAAAATACTTGCAAAAAACTTTCCTGTATCCCCATTTGGGAAACACAATTTATTGCTGACATCAATTAAATGGAAGAGTCCTAGCAGGTAGTTAAATGGTCAGGCTGTTAAAATATTTGGGTGCTGGGAAACAAAAACATGAATGGGGCAGCCCCTTTTACCTCTTTCTACAGAGCTACCCCTGCAGTCCCCCCTCCCACCACGACTAAAGCCGTGCAACATAATTAATGCCAATACACAGACCTTTCACAGCGAGGTGAACAGACAGTACTAGAAACCGGCCTGCCTAGATAGAGCACCAGCCAGTGAGCAGACACATCACATACACAGGGGACAGCAAAAACCCAAAGCTTCCACGGAGCACAAAGCACTTCCTTAGGCAGGTGTGTTCTAAGTATTTGCTCGGCCTAAAGAGAAGCAGCAGCTGGTGGGCACCTCGGAATAATTCCTGAGGAGATGCTACGTTTGCTTAGCTCTATTTACACTTAAGATTTCATGCACAGAAATGGGAATTACTGTGCACCTTTGTTCAGGTGAACAAAGGAAAGAAGTGAAAAAGACAGCTTTTAGCTGCTATCTCTGATGTCAGCATAACCACAGAAGTGTTGCTGCGCTGTAGGTAACTCCCACAGTGAGCCCAACACCGTGCACAGTAGAGATGGAGGGGCTGCTCTGCATGGACAGGGGTTATTTCAACTAAAAACAAAAAGTCTCAGAAATCACGGCTGATCACCCACATGGAGATGAAGCCAGCATTAAATTTCAGCTAGCTACCATCTTTCTATTCCCCATAATTTTGTTAGAGAAGGGTGTAGTGCAGAGCAAGATACAAAACCACCCTGTTGAGCTATAATCATAGTACAGGATTGAAGCAATGATAGTAATAAGGGAGATCTAAAAGGCTTGCTCACCACACTTCTCAGACCAAGGACTGTCTGACTCACCAACTCCTGTCCCCATCCAGCCATATGATGAAAAATATTTTCCACCAGAGGCTATCAAAGTGCTACAAATGCTATTAACACCAAAATTAGAAATATTCAAGCCATTGTACTTTATGGTTATGGTTGAAAACTCAATTTAAAAAAGTAACTTAAAATTCAGGAAAAAAGCGGGTCAAATTAAGGCCAGCATGTAGCACATCCTAAGGAAATCATTAACTGTTAGGTGAACCATGTGCTATTTTTGTTATTTAAAATACTGATTAAGCTAATTATGCTCACAGGGAATTGAGTCTAGAGATTAAATTTTTTCAGAGGCAGAGTCTGATGAAAAGTTACTAGCATCCATTTAAACAGTAAAAGGTATAATTTTGAACATTTTATGATGATCAACATTTTAAGAAGATCATCCTTTGGTGTCTGTTATTTGGGTAATAATGTAGCTCATACTTTCCTTTTGACCTTAGTGAAATGTTAGTGTCAAAACGTGTAGAGCTATGCCAAAATATAATACCATTTAACGACTTCCTCTTTAGAACTAGTAGTTTAAATGCTCTGTTTTCCTTTGACAGCAAAGAATGACAAACTGAGAAAAGTCAGTTTGCCATTCTTTGCTCTCAAAGCCAAGATTATGATTTCTGAGTAAATACCAGCAATAGTACTAGTAGGCAGAAACTGTTTTTAAAAAGGCAATATTTATTATCTCAAGATAATAAAGATACTATACAAGATAAAAATGCAGTCCATGCACAAGGGTTTAACGTTCCCCCTACCTTAAAACACAGACAGAACAAACAAGTTCTGTGTTAATTTAGGACCACCCCATTGTGAGGGTGTTAATTAATTTCAGGTGTAAATACTAAATTCCTGTCAAAAGCTACAAACTATACAGCTAAATTTGACTCTACATAAAGAAGATGATTCCTTAGCTTCTATTCTCCTGTTGGTCTCCTTGGCAAGAATCTTTCTGGGATCACACAGGGCCACCTTGCCAGGCGAGTGACATCTTCGCTTGGATAGCCGCAGCGCGCAGCGGTGAGGGCAGTGCCCAGCCAGAAGGAGTGCACGCCGTACTGCTCCGGAGAGAGCCCCAGCAGGCACAGGGCACGCCTGAGAATCGCCTGGAACTCCCTCCTCGTCACAGGCCGGGAGTCCGAGTGCACGAAGAGCGGCCCTTCCTGCCGTGGACGGGCCGCCAGGTAGGTCCGGAGGGCCAGAACAGGGCACACCCATGGCTCTCCAGACAGCGCTAGGCTGATGACATGTCTCTCGTGATCCACAGGAGAGTAAGGCAGGAAAAGCAGCACCTTCCTGTCCATCAGCTGGAGATCACTCAGGTACAGCAGCTCAGGCTGCAGTACATTACGGTGCTTTGCCACAATCTCTTTTATTCGAAGTGCTCCAAAAAAAGCTACAGTGAATAATGCACGAAACAGTAAGCATTCATAGTGAGTTACACATGCAGGCCGAAACAGTAAGCATTCATAGTGAGTTATGCATGAAGGTTCCAGGACTCCTAAGAGAGACCTCAACATCTCGATTGTTACAGGCAAGTATTTATCCCTCAGGATACCCGCTCGACGTTTCAACCCTGTCACCAAGCAACAGGTTATAGGATCTTCCAGAGGATCAGAGTTACCAGTCAATTTTGATAAATAAGAAAGTGCTGCCATGTATATGAGTGGCTTCGAGGAGGAATAATTAGATTCCACGGCCAAAAACCCTCTAATTTGCTCCACTGGAATTGGCCAGGCTGCGGGCATTCCCGTGCTTTCCCTGAAGACAAGGAATTTCTTCAGTCCTTCGAGGTAGGCTTGCCAAAGCCTGCTATCCCCTGAGTGCTCCAGCAACGACAAAGTCTTCAGAGGCCAAGGTCCCAAGGAATGCTTCTGATGATAACTGATCTCGCCTCCTGCAAGAGAAGATCCACATTAGCACATGGTGACAAGAGACATAAGCATACTGCTTAAGCGGCAATAAAGACTCCAGCACTCCTGAGCGCATAACACCTCCAGAAAACGCTGTGAGTTTATCTGATAGGCAGCTCGCACACAGGAGCACCGGAGATATTTTTCAAATAAGAAACAAGCAACATATCAGGCCCGTTTCAGGCACTGGATGTGGTAACACTCCGGTTGCAGAGCGGTAATGGGAAAGACAAATAGAAAGCAATTTTTAAACCAAGGGACGACTACAGAAGTAACAACAACAAAGGCCACACAGCCCACTCCCTCCAGTAAGTAATATTATTTCCCAGCCCAGGAGGGAGAACTCTCCTAGCCCATCCCTCCGAACCCTCCAGCCTCACACAAGAGCCCGAGCAGACCCAAGGCGCTGCCCGGCAGGAGGCAC
>NW_005054297.1:9806447-9821880 GCF_000277835.1 Geospiza fortis | reverse complement strand
CTGAGCCCTGGGGGCCCTTTTATCGGGGCCCCTCCTCGGAACAGCCCCGGTGGGGTCCGAGCGCTGCCCTCGGTGATTGGGTGGAGGATGGGAAGCCGGGCTCGCCCTGAGAACTAGAAGGTGTGAAACGGCCAGGCCTCTACCAGAGGCTGAAATGTGACTGGATTTGATGATAAGGTTAAAAAGGAGAGAAATGTACTTGTGTTACCTCCCAGCTATTCTCCTGGGCTCTCCAAGACGTGGTTTCCAGATTTGGCAGAGAATCGCTGAGGGCAGCTGGCTCTGTAATGAAATACTCAACAGCCTTCCTCCGCTGTAAAGTAAAGGCTGAGATGCTTTTGCACAGTTCAGCGAGACGGCTGCCTTCCCACAGTAGCTATCCCAGAAAAATCCTAAGAAAAAGCCAAAGCTACCAGGCTCCTCAGCCGACAACTTAAGCTTTGGGTCTCTCTTTGAAGAAAGCTGTCCGGGGACGGCGGCGGCTGCCTTCCCGGGGAGCTTCCATCCCCTCAAGATCTGACTATTACCCCTGGCCGTCCTAGAGACCTGTACTGCCTCTGTAACTCCCCCTGCCGCTGGCTCTCTCCTTTTACTAACAAAATGGCACAGGTTTGTGGCAGGGCAGAACAATAGGGCCAGGGACAGATTAAGCCACCCGCGGACACATTCTCTGCTCCTTCCTTGGCCCTCAGCTGCAGCACAATGGAGGCGATAATGGGCCGATTAGCAGTTGCTGGGCACTGGAATTGTCGCCTTCCAGGTAAGTCCCCCGCAGAGATCCCCGTGGGAAGAGGGCGGAGGAGGCAGGATGGGGGGAGCCCCGCAGGACCCTCAGGCACAGGCTCGGATTGGGCCGCAGAGGGGCGCGTACAGGAGGCGTTCCAGTTGGCATTGGAGGGCCAGGGTATAAAAGGGCAGCACGGTGGCACCATCGAGGAGTTGCTCTTACGTGCTTCTGGCTGCGTGGCTGCTGTTTTGTTGGTGATGGAGAGAACAGCTGAGCTGCCGGCTGCCCCTTGGAAGGAGCAGGTAACTGTGCCCTTGGGGGGCAGGGAGGGGCAGGGGGCAGCTGAGTGGTGGGGGAGGTGGGTAGATTCCTGCCAGGTTCTTCCATGAGGTCTGACCACACTGTTGGAAGACTTCTGAGACCTCTGTGAACTCCTCAATACACTGTTTGTGGTGCCTTTGTCACTCCCGGCCACTCGTGCCCATCGGTGGAGGCCTGAGGTCACAGAAACCTTGCAATAGGGTGTCAGATCTGTCACCAGGCTTGAGATGTTGCTTTAAAGGGACAAATGGGGGTTTATGGGTTTTGAGAATGTAATCCTCCTCCTGGGTTCTGGCTGTTGGAAACTCTGCAGATGAGAGTCAGAAGAATGCATGGGACAGGCTTTTTTTTCAAAAAAGTTCAAGTAAAGGCCGAAGCATGTTGAAAGGGAGGGAACTTCTATCTGCTTTTGTTTACCATTACTGACATGGTTTTCTTTCAGCAGATAAGCTCAGCCAGGTTCCTGAGAAGAATTCCTTTGGCCCTTGGCCCCTGAAGGCTCTGCTGTTACTGGAGGACTCAAGAGAGGGACACTTGTGGCAAGTCTACCATGAAGGCCTGAAAAACTTTCTTTCCTTTAGAGAAAGCATGTCTCTGTCTGCCGTCTGGCCAATTCCAGTTGAACAAATTAGAAATTTTCTGGTCGCCATGGAGTTCCAGGATCAGCCTCCCACGAAAATAATAATGTATATGGAAGGACTGTCCTTCATCTCCAGAATGGTAAATCATCCCGATCCTCTTCCAGATCCTCTTGTCTGTTACATGATGTCAAGGCTGAAACGGAGGGCTAGCCGTTTAAATGATGAATACTCTCCTGTAACAATTGAAGTGCTAAGATCTCTCCTGGGAACTCTGGAGTCTGTGTGCAGCTCTCCTTATGAGTGTCTGTTGTTTCGTGCCATTTTTACTGTAGCTTTTTTTGGTGTACTCCACATAGGAGATATGGTGGTAAATCACCAAAATATGGTACAGCCAGACCTCCTGCACTTGAGTGACCTCCAGCTGACAGAAGGAAGCGCAACCCTTTTTCTACATCCATCTCATATGGGCCAACAGAGGTGTTTGATCCGACTGAGACTACGCAAAGAGGTGTGGGTCTGCCCTGTTGTGGCTCTCCGCACCTACGTGAGAGCACGGCCACCAGGGCAGGGCCCTCTCTTTGTGCACTCAGACAGCCGGGCTGTGACCAACAGGGAGTTCCTCACTGTCTTCCGCGGTGGCCTTAGGTTTGCTGGACTTCCTCCAAACCAGTATGCAGTGCATTCCTTCTGGCTGAGGAACCCTAACAGGAGTTTCTCATGGGTATTCCCACAAAGTGACTAACAGAATGGCAAGGTGGTGGTGAAGATTCTGAAAAAGATGCACTTCTGTCTCTGATGCACTTTCATAGTAGAGGGTATCGTCTGCAATGCACAAATTTTATACTTCATACAGGCTAAATTTTCAGTGCTCTGTAAAGCTAGAGAGAATGGGAGGAACAAGTGCAAGGTGACTTCACACCTGTGGTGGTTTTGAGAATGAAGTGTCATGGTTTTAAAACTGGGACTTGTGGGGCAGTGCACGTAGTGTTCAGCATGTTTGTTCTAATTGCACTTTGACCTTGTGTAATCTTACATTAAATGGTGTTTTCTTTCAAGAACTTCTCTGGGTTGTTTTGGTTTTTTTTTTTACACCCTGGCCAAAGGCCATTCCTTGCAGTGGTGACATGTAACTTGATAGAAACCTGCACACTTTGTACTGTCTAGTGTGATGAGAAGTAAAGCTAACTGAGAGCTGGTGATAATGTGACACCAGCAGTGAATTTACTCCGTTGTCCAAGTTGCAGTTCCATCACAGCTGCCCCCAACCTTACCTGTCACTGCTGCAGTCTCAGTCTCCTTACCTAGAGAAGCCTTCCCCTTGACAATTCTTAGTATCCTTCGCTGATCCCTTTTGAAAGGATGTATCAAACCTGGATACATCCCGTTCAAAAGCAGCCTTTAATTGAAGCCTGACTAATACATCAAAGTTGGCCCTGCTCATTTCAAAAGCCACAGAGGACATAAGAGATAGCTAACATAAATAATACTCACTCTGTAATTGGTGCACTTGTTAGACTTTTAGCACAGATTACACGACTAGTGTTGTGGAAGCATGATCATAACAAGGTTGAGTGTCACCTTTCATACCTAAGGGCGCTTGAAGAAATGGCAGCCTGGGCAGTGCTTTGCATCAGTGTCCAGGACACAGCTGAACAGGGTGACAGCTGGGTGTTCAGGAAACAGCCAGCATCATATTGCACTCCCCAGCCCTGCAGCTAGTTTCCAAGAGGATCTTTAGTTAGAGGAAGCTCGCTCTGCAGAAACAGCTGTGATAGTGGACAACAATCTGTTAATTCCCAGGCACACAAGGTAGCTCCCTTTCTACAGCTTTACTACAAGCTGTAGTCCCAATCAGCTTGCTCATATTTGTGAATGTGAGTCTGGATCCCCTGGCATGCTCATCAGGGAGCCCTGATCAGGTTCCAGTATGTGTTGATGCATTACCTGGGGGCTGGCAGCCTTTTGGACACGTTCAGTCAACTGATCCATAGAAGTTACTGCAGCAATTAGATCACCTGTCTGCAGGGGAACTCAACCCCACAGCCCAATAGATGGCTCTTTGGGTGAGGGACCAGGGAGCTCTTACTTCCTGTGGTTAAGAAAACCCCAGGTCACCACTTGCCCTCAGCTTCTGCTTCTGTTAGCATAAACCACTCTCTCCATGTAAGGGAGACTATCCACACATATTTACTTTGACTCTGAGTGCAACCGTATTCTTCTTGTAATTGAGCCAATTCAGTAAGAATAAAAGGTATTTCTTTGGTAATTATGAGAGGGAAAGCATTGTTAGTTCCTTTATATTGACATTTCATTTTAATTAACAGCCATAATTTTTTCATATCCAGTTGGCACAGTGAGATGCTTTGAAATTAAACAAGTGTACTGTGAGTATCACCTCCTGACCTGGTGCTATAAGGCTGGAAGTTTCATTTGGGGCTTTTCTTTATAGAGCCCAAGTGAACACAGCTTTTTTGGCAGGTGTTTCCGGCAGAGAAAGAAAACAGGTCCCTGTGGTTAAGCCACATAGCACACTTGAGTTTATTCTCCAATCGGCACCGAACACAAGAAACTCCCCCACCTTGTCTGAGCCCCTGTGAAAAAGCTCCAGAACCATGAGAGTATTTTAACACCCACCACTAACCTCTGTACTTAATATCACCCAGAGAAGGTAGCTGAAAAAAACCCAAACCCACAATTAATTTACTTAGGTTTTCTGTGGCAGTGGCTGCAAAAGCTGGGCAAGGGGAGTGGTGCATCAGGAGCTGCCAGCAGCTCTCATGATCCAGGAAAAGCTTCCCAGCCTTCCCCAGCCCCCTGAGCACATCCCCATTGCTGGACTTACTCATCCTCACCTGAGTGGAAGTGTCACTACCTGTCTCCTTTCCATCAGAGAGACAGGAAAAATTAAGAGCTCTGAAGACTCCCGGGGGAAAACTAAGCAGCAAAATTAAGCTGAAAAATCCAGTGATGCAGCACATGGTAATACTCCCACAGGCAGAGTGCAGCCAAGCCCAGCGTGAGTGCAGAGAACAAAGGAAGGCTTCCTGAGCCAAAGATTCAGGAACATGCCTGCCACTACACCTCTAACCATACAGTAAGCACTGATGCAAGTCCAGATTTTTTCTTTTTTTCACAAAACTTCCCCACCTTGTCCTGCAGAAACCAGGAATAATATTTGTTATTGTTCTTTTTGTGTCTACAAACCCTGAAGAAGGGATCTGGGTGTTCGTCAATTTTAATTGGCACGTGAATTGAAGATATCACCTCAAACACTCAGTCTCCCATTTTTGCCAGCAGTCTCTTCCCTTTGCAGCTCTCCAGGGCTGACCCCATGTGCTACCTGTGAGTCAGACTGAGGCAGCCAAGAACACGGGGAAGCCTGTAGGCACACGATTTGTGACCATAATGTTTCAAAAACACTTGATTTTTCTACTACATGTGCACAGAGGCAGCTTTGTTTTGACAGTGCATTTTCCTCACACTGCTCCTCACCCACCATCTAGAAACAGGGTGTTCCTCTGGCTAAAAGCACGGGCACATAAATAAATTTAATTGACAGTGTGACTTTACAGCATGTCATTTATTCCATGGTAACTACCCTTGCATACACACTCCTACTCAGCAAAACATATGGCAAAAAGGTGTAAATGACTTCACACTTCATCAAAGAGCAAGAGCATTCACCCAGAGGTTTGTATCCACACAGTTTACTCCACAGTAAACTTTGCCTCTAATCCAGTCCAGATTGTGTCCTTTGAGGGAATTAGCTCCCTGGCAAAGCTAAAGCTTTCACACATCCTCTAATCGAATTATCTGTCTCTATTTTGGGGTGCCATATTTCTGTTCTGTGGTATAGGATAAAAAAGACCTTAACTCCTTTTTAAATGGTCAGGCTGCGTCTGAATAGGATCTATTATCTCCTGTTAAGTGGGAGATAAAAGGGCCAAACAGCCAAATATTTGTTAGTGCAAAACTCAGAGCTGTCCAGTGGTTTCATTTATGTGATGGTGTGTCTTCTCATCCTAGGTAAGAACCAGCACTTAAAATTCAAAAGAGGAGTAAGATTACACAGGCAAGAGCTCTTATCCTGAGTCAAGAATCTTATCTTCAGACTTGGAGATGTACACTTGCAATTGATCAGGCTGAGTCAGAAACTTCTAGGTCACTTTAATTTATGTCAAACAGACAATTTTTCATCACTTTGAACCCAGAGGCATCTCACCACCTTCCCAACGGCATTTATCTCTGAAGGAGGGTTGACAAATGCTGAGAATGCCAGTGACAAATTTCTCAGTGAAATATTTTTTTTTCTGAAATCATCATCCAGGAAATACTCCAGGAGAAGATTAATGTAAGGACTAGTGAATGTTAAAGTGTGAGAATGCTATTTGCAGTAGGAGGATCTGCTGGAGACCACAGAACAGGGAAGGTGTTCAGTAGCCAGAGCCTTGTGACTGCTGTTAGTAACTTTTGGTATAGGTAAGAAAGTTGCCAAAATAAATATAATTTATAAGTACGTACCAGGCATGCTTATAATAAAAACCATTCCCACATCCAAGCAGCAGCTCAGCACAGTGATCTACAGATGCATGCAGTAAGGGAGAGGGAAGTTCATCTGCTGTCAAAGGAGGGACTCTGGGTCTGAGAGCTGCCCCTTCTCTCATTACAGCCTTCTGACAAAAGAACAGGAGCACACCCTAATCTCAGCAAAGATTTTATGCAGCAAACACTGTCTGCCATGTAGGCAGCAGAGGCCTCCCTATTTCACTGCAGTTTCTTATGTATGTGGACCTCAGAGGACAAGACCTGGTCCTTTCTAGATCTAGGTCTTGTCCTCCTTTCCTCCTCCATGAAGGGGATCAGGACACCAGTTGTGAGACCTCAGCTCCTCCATGAGGTACTGTGGACTAAATTATTGCTTGAACTGTGGGTATGATGCCCACTCCAGCAGTTTCAGCTCTCCTCCCCCAGAAACTCAAGTAAATTTACTGAGTGCTTAGCCAGGTAAAAGGAATAGTATTTCATTTTGATAATTCAGCTGGCATACTCTTCTGTAATGAGACCACATCAAAAAGTAAAACTGCAGCCTCATGTGGTTGTTTGCAGAGTAGATGAGCCAGAACCTCTCTCCATGCTGCAGCTCACTAAACCTGTGCTGAGTTCAATAATTTCCATTCCCTTCAGGACAGAGGGACATACTCGAGGTGGGTGATTGCCCAAACACTGTGCACCATGTTGTGAAAGCTTTTAAAGTCTCAGCCTTAATGAGTGACTGGTGAACAATTCTTCATTTAAACGGTTAGACTTATAACACATCTGCTAAAAATCCAAGAGCCAACAAATTTCACTGTTAACTCAGTGTTAAAATGAACTCTGGATTTCTCTCTGGATGTAATTCCACCTGCAAAGTTAACAGGGACTCTTTTATGAGAAAAGATAGCTAAAGAGGGAGGGTTCACCCATTGTATTTGCATCAGGCTGTGCCCTCACGCTGCACATCCCTCACACCCCATCTATGTCCATCCCTGTCTCAATAAATCCTAAATCTGACATCAAGTCATCACAACTGACTTTATGCCCCACACAACAGGAAAGCTCTGAAGTGGCTGCTGTGAGATTAAATGCCTCAAATCTACAGAGCAGAATATCCCTGTCTTGATCTTGATGCAGAATCTGAACTCCAAAGATTCAGTCCCATATACTTATCTCTGTCTCTAATTCCTCTGAGTTTTATTTGATCCAACATCAAATATACATGATCATACCTTTATGCTGCTTTCTTGCAGTCATTCCTGGCAGTTTATAGTTCTGCCTCTTACTGGTGGGGAAAAAAGAACCTTTAAAGTGCAATTAACTTCAGAAAGACAAACAATAGCTGTGATAAGTGCCTCCATCCTTCTTGATGGTATTGTAATATAAAATAAGTTGTAACTGCAAGTAGAAATATGTTATATGTGTGTTCACAGTTTCAATAGCAGTGTCTCAATTGTGTATTATGCTGTGGAATATGGTATTTGGAAAGATTTTTCCCTAGGGATCAGACTAAGCACAAAAATAAGATGATCACTCTACTCCCCTTGATTCCTGAGAAAACAAGGCTGATGTGGTTGCTTTCTGCTTGTTTTCTCTTCAATAACCTGTTCATGCGTTGGCAAATTTCAATTAAATTCAGTGGAGGAGCAAAAACCTCAGAGATACTCAGGTATTAGAACTGTCATGGAAATGTGAAAAAGCTGTCATCTGACTTGAACTCACCCACTTTTGAGACACAGATCCCTGGAAGAGTTTCACCCATTCTGCTGTGACATAGAGGCATCACAGCAGCAGTAGCTGTGTCAGGACTCACCAGATCTATGTCAGAAAAGGCAGGGAGGGGCCCAGAGCTGTGCTGTGGTCTGTGGCAGTGTCTGTAGACAAGGGTGGAATTAATCTCCCCACCTTCAGATGTCGCAGTATGGACACCTAAGGCTGAGCAAGTTGTTTAGACTCCTTCTACAGTTGAGACATAGCAACACATTTTTCTGGGGCATGGTTCACCTTACCAATGTCTGGAACAGACAAAGGGAATCACATGTCAGAAGTACCTATTTATGTCTGCTCTGCTTCTGGGTTTGCTTTTTGGGAGAGTGGGTGGGAGGCAGAAGCAGACTCCTGCCCACACTGCTGCACATCTGCAAACGGCTGGTGCTGATGAGAACACCCCTGCAGGCAGAGGACAGAGCACAGCCCATGACCACACTGCCAACAGCTGTTGATTGCTAACCCCACATTTCTTCAATTCTGCAAATGCTTCTTTCCTGACAACACTTCTGCAGTGTTACAGGGATGGACACATGGATCTGAAGCACATTGAAATGCCACCAGTTGGGCCAGCAGCTCTGCTCTAAACTGTGCTCAGAGTGACGCTGTGCCAAAAGCAAACCCTGCAAAAAACCATTGGTATGTAGAGCTCATATTCCAAGGGGACCCTGTACCACCAGAAGCCACCTAACATCTGCAGGATTTCATAGGAGAATGCCAGTCCCTCAGCACATGCTCTGAAGGCTTGCTTTCTGTGTCCCTTTACCTTAGGCACAAGGTGATTTTTACTCCGATCACTCAGCTGGCAAATGAGACCTTTGCATGCTTGTCAGGCTGCTTCTCAGCAAACCCAGGCAGCAAACTCAGTCCCAGAAGAGTGAAAAGCTTCTAAATAAGATGCAAAACTTGCTTTGAGTGAGGCTGTGTCTCAAAACCTTTCCTTTAGCAACACAAGGCCACGAAGCCTTGGGTTTCCCTACCAGTTCTATAATGCTTGTATTAAATATGCAGGCTCCAAGGAAAATATCAGCAATTTCACTGCCACAAACACAACTGCACCCTGGCTGCTACCACTTGGTGTCACTGGGTGTCATAGTTCTTGTGCCATCCCGCACCCCAGGGCATTCACAGATGTTCCTCTGTCCTTTCTCCACAGCCCCCCTGACCCAGCACCACCAAAACAGCCACCTCACCTGCTCCTAAGCTCAGACTTCCTCTTGTGGGCACAGGTCCAAGCTCCTGGCCCTGGGCAGAGCTGCACAGGCCAAGGGGCACCTTCCCCATGCCAGTCCCCAGAGCCAAGGACATGTGTCCTGAGGCCTAGACAAGGTCTGGGATAGGAGCAGGTGAGGAGGTGAGCACAAGGCCATGCATGAGTGTCTCAGCCTGCTGCAGTGCAGGTACAAAGCAAATTTGCTTTTTTAAGGGTGCATATTAAACCTTGCCTTTAACTCTGCCTGAGAGTGCTGGGTTGGGGTGGCCTTAGATGGCCTTCTGCACTCTCCTGCATGGCAGACTGACATCACTGAAGAGTCCTTCAAATGGACCACCAAATGCAGGTCATTCCTCATGTTGCCTTTTTTTTCCCCCAAGGAATTCCTAGTTGAGATATCACATTGGTTTTCTCCTAGTAGGAATATCAGAATAAACGGTTCAAATGAATTCTTGTGCTGCAAACCACACCATGAACAACTTTTGAAAACAGGAGTGCAGGACTGACAAAAAGATCCCTTCAGCAACATGGCCTCTTCTCAGCTTTCTTCAGTTCTCAGCAACTTTTTTCAGTTCTTACAGTCTCAGCTATTTCCTTTTGCTACTCTCTAGCTCCTACCGTTCTGCTTACAGCAGCCCACCTCTCTTCTCTCTTTCCCCCTCCTAGCTTCTTTGAAGACCTTCTTGAGAGCAAACCACATCCTTACAGTCTTCTCATTGTTAGAGCCTCCAGCTCTGCTGCTGTTATGGTTCCTCATTACTTTTTGATAAAGTGGTCTCAGCACAGCTATGAACCTAAGTGCTCTTCAGATGTTCTCATCTGCAGGCGTGCAGACTATCCCACTAAGCTTATTTTACATAAGTTTGAACTAAGTTCTCCTTAACAATGCCATATACACCTCAAAATTGTAAAATTATTCCTTGCAATAAGCACAAGCTGTCCATGAATTTGAAACTCAGTGCACGTTTGTCGTCCAATAAAAACAGTTTACTAAACAAACTGCTGCTTGGACACAGCAAGTGTCAAACTGCTGGACACTTCAGTGAAAGAAAAAGGATTATTCCTGTTTGTGCCATTTACTCTGAGCTTCATTTTGTGGCCATTGATGCTAAATCTGTGCATTCTTGGATCATCCCGGGATTACTCAGACTTGAGCTCCCTAAAGCACAGGTACATGACTGAACTCTCATTACACCACCAGCAGCATTTGTTCTTTCCTACAAAGGGCATGGAGAAGTCATCACAAAATCCAGCTTGTGTCAGCTTTTACAGACTGCATCATCTCTATCCTTCAACTTGATGGTATTTTTCATTCTGTGACCCTCATCCTCTTTGCACAGTAGAAATGTCTGAGTTTATATTTGTCTTAAGAGAGTTGCCTTGCTGTGTCCAAGCAGCACCTCTGACAGAATTAATTGGTTTTGCAATTTGATCAATATTTGCTACATGAAGAGGGAGCTTTCTCATTGACCTGAAGCACACTGGAGGCGCAAGATGCAGGCCTGCCTCTTAGTGATCAGTTTCACACGTGCATTCAGCCTGTGAAGGGAAAAGGTTTTTGCAGGGGTTGTACTGCACATTGGAATATCAGCAGTGGAGACCTCTGGATTGAAATAGTTGGGAATCTGCTCTGCTAAACTGGCCAGACAGGGAGCAAGAAGAAAGGCATATTGCTCTTTTGGCATCGTGTTGCCAATGGGTTCAAGCCCAAGAATGTGGTCACCATATCAGCACCATGTGGCTCAAACCTGTGCATCTTGTCCCAAACAACCTTCAGCAGCTGAATGCAGAGGAATTCACAAGGGAGTTTTGCTCTCCAAGCATTTAGCATGGTCAATGGGTCCATGGTACTACAGGCTGGCTCCCCAGGCCATGCCCTGTTCATCATGGAGAAGCAGAAAATAGGACTGACTGCATTCTCCAGCACAACAGATGCTTCACACCTCCAGCTGGTGTGATGAGGCACATGACAACTGGACTTTGCACATCTCCTGCTTCTTAGTTGTGTACAAATACATCTGGCACCAGCCTCGTGCCCTGATCCTCCATCCATGGAGAAAAATGGAGTCCCTGCACTACCCTCCAAATGTGACAATCCTATCTACCTAGCTGATGTTTTAAAGGTGTCACCAGATCCCTTCATTTACATTGCCAGTGAATAAAAAGTAGTGACAGAAAACCTATTTTTGCAGACTTGAGTCTGACCCTGCTGGTCTCTGATTCTGTCTCCTGTTTTCCCTCTGTCCTGCACAATATCTCTGAGGTAAAGGATGAGCAGACTTCAGTCTACCACAGTCACTACCTGATCCAGCTGTGGGTCCTTCACTCACATCCTAATGGGAGCACCAAATCATAAGATGCTTGTAGGGATGCAAAGTTCCTCACAGCTGCTTGCTGTCATGTAAAGCTCTGCACACACTGGAGGCACACAATGAACCTGCCATTATTTTACTTCTTTTTTTGCACCTCTTATTGTGATTGCTGTATTATCCTGGCAAGTTTCTCTTAAAAATTTTGGTGTTGTAGCCACACTCAGTGTCTTTCAGCCCAGTCCCAAAGCCCATTGCACGCTGTTAAATACATGTTTGAGTGGGACCTGTTACTGAGGTGAGCCCATCTCTCAGTGCCATATCAAGCTTCCTACCACCCTGGATATTGACACAGCTCCTCTCTTTTGTTTTGGTCATAGCTTGGGTTTCTCAGGCTGCTGCATCTGGGAGACCTTTCCAGCAAAATGGCTGATTCCTCACCTCCTTCCCGCTGGGCTCCAGAGAAAGTGTGGCTCATTTCCCTGTAACCTGTGTCTGCCAGGGAACACCAGCTCTGGCTTGTGCTTCAGAATCTCACTGTCCATAGTTCCCACCAGAAAATCACAGCATCACCTCCACAGAGCACTTACAGCTTTGGGACCCCCTGGTCCATTCAAGGACTTTTATTTCCCTATTTTCTTATGCACCTGCAAGTCCTCAGAGGCCCTGTTATAACTTTTTTCCACAGCCTAGGGTTTTTCAGGGGTTACTTTAGCACTGCAGCTGCTTTCATACCTCTGCACTGTACAGAAATGAATGTAATTTCCATTCACATTCATGCTGACTTGGCCCATCTCCTGCTGCAGCTTTGTTCACTGCTCTTGTGAAGAGCACCTCTGAGCTCCCAGGCTTTTGCCTTCTCCTCTTCCCATGCCAGGTGTCCTCTCTTGGTGCTTGCAGACTCCAATTTCATGATATAAATACATGGTTGGCTGCTGCTTCTATATTTCACTCATTGTGCCTGGCACTCCTATAGCTTCTCATGTTTTTCATGATACACACAGCTCAGCAGACTGATTTTGTGAAGCTAAAGGCAGGTTTTCTTCATGCCACTCTGCCTTAGCTTTCAGGTTTCCCATTGTTTTGATTCTTCTGTCATAGGCACCACACCAGATCACTACCCTGCCCACATCTAAGATTCTATGCTTGGTGAATGCCCTGTTAATTCTGGATTGTTCAATAGCATCCCTGAGTGATTTGTCCCAGATCTCAGTCAGGATTTAGTCTTTTAGTCCAGTTAACCAACCCCTTCTGGCTTGGATCTTAAACTCATTTGTGTATTTGCAATTTGTATATTTGCTATTTGTATATTTGCTATTTGTATAGCAATGCTAAACGTATGCTATTTGTGCTCTTCACTCAAAGCCATATCCCTCATGTATTTAATAAGCAATGTAGAGGTATTCCTCCAGTCTCTTCTGTGCAGTTTCACAAAGACTTAACTTCACCAGCATTGCCTGTCACCTATTGCAAATATCAGCTGCACTAGAACCAGCTATTCTTTGTAGGGTGTGGTTGTGAAGTTGCAATTTTTTGCCAGGCAAGACTCATGGAATTTCTTTCATCTGTAAACTAAAAGTTAAATTGAGACTTATCTGTAGTGGGAGACAGAAGCATGTGTCAGCTTTGAAAGAGGGAAATATCTCCAGTAAGGATGCCTCATTTTCTTTAAATGTCTCTGGATATTCGAGGAAAAATAACAGAGATATATCCCTGCACATTAGGGAGACAAAACCTTGAGAATGCTCCAAATCAAGGGCACTGCATTGGTTTTCTTGGCAGCCAGGTGGAAAATTGTGGAAGACGTGGAGCAGAGTCAGATGCTCCTCCCCTTGAGTTAATCTCCTCAAATTGTATCTTGTACTTCATTGTGAGCCTGAGACTCTAAATTAGTACACTTGACTGCTCCCTCTGCAAAAAAGAAATCTTTACCATCACAAAGGGCTGTAAGAATGTTCATGATGCACACACTGAGATCACTCTAGCCCAGAGCCCAGTCATTAGAGGGAATGTAAGAGCATGCTCCAAAAAGAAGGATAGGAATAACCATAGAGGGACATTCTCTCTACCTTCCGAGCATTCAGCACAACTCTCTCAGGAATAATTTGATTTCTAAACATATCACTGATGAATTAGATGTTAGCTCAACTCATACTGATGTTCTGTTAAATCAAAAAGGGCATTATGTTAATTACAAACTGTTGAAGTAGTGAAGCAATTAATTTTCTTATATATGTTATACTTTGTCCCTTCTCTTTCTGTCTGTGTAGTAGTATTTCATGCTTGCAGTTCATCTCCTGCCATCCACCAGACAGCCATGGGGAGCTGGCCCAGGCAAAATGAACTCATTTAGGTCAAGCTGATCCTAAACTGGTCAGTCACGTCATCAGTCAGTTTGGAGTTGTGTAGCTAAAAGTTAATTGTGCAGGTTTACACAGGCCTGGCCCAGAGCCTGGCTAAACTTAAAAGCTCCCCACCTGACCTGGTTGAGTTTGGGCCAAGCTCTGCACAATGGGGGAGGGACTGAACAGCAAAGATCATTGTCTAAGCCAATGGCCTAATTAGGAGCCAAGGTTGCAGCTCTGGTTTAGTTGATCAATAATTCTATGATGGATCAGATACCAGCACTAATTCCACACACAAGAGAATAATTTAAAATATCTGTATGCATTTCAATGCCCAAGATACATAAGAAGTTCTAAATTAGTCTCTTGTGGAATCGTGTGACCTTTAATGCTTCCTCAGACACGTGCTGTGTAGAACACTGCATCACTGGCCTTTAAGCATCAGATCTGGTGTCACAGTGACAGATAAATGAAAGTGATAAGGCAATAGCCAGAAAGACACTTAGTATTTTATATATTTTAAAAACTGAGCTTTCTAAGAAAGAGAAAAATCAGCAGTGCTTATGTATTAGAAGAGGTTTGGCATATAAGACACCTCTCCCTCCAGCTGCTTCTACTTAATTCATCAGCCAAGCTGAGAAGTATCAGCCTTGGGTCTCTCCCCTTTCAACCTGAGAATGGCTGTGCAGCTTTGGCCACCACTGGCCTGACTGTAGCTAGCAGACACAGCCACATCCTGAGCAGCTGACACTTGCAAGGGATCTTGCTTTTCAAAGCAAAGCCATCTCTTTTGAAAGTCTCACCCTTCTGTGGTAGCTGAACAGCAATGGAGCATTTTGGGAAGACAGCCAAGGGAGTGAAGGGAGACACCCAGGTCTCGGCATAAGAGTTGTCCCAGCTCTGCTCGCATCCTCTGAGGCACAGTCCAGAGGTGCTGGGGTGCCAGTGGGAGCCAGTGCCCACTGGAGACTTCTCAGAAATGCCACGGACGCAGCGAGTGAGCAGCTCACACCAAGTGAAGACACCAATCGTCGTTTCCTTCCTCTTTTCCAGAGAGAGAAACAACCACAGCACCACACACAGCCCGTGCCCTGCTGCTCCGCCCTCTATGAATCACACCAGGCTGAGAGGAGCAACGACAGAAATGCCCCTGCCAGCCTGTGTAGGGTGGTTGTGAAAGGCCTGACACAGGCATGTCACTCATTCACTTCATAACCAGAAAGGCAGCAATAGCTGTTCTTTTGCTTGCTAATAACTCACAGCTCATGCAAGGCTGGAGGCCAGCTTCCCACACTCAGGAAGGGATATGCCACAGGGTTTAGTGCTTTGAGACATCTCAGTGCTTTGAGACATCTCAGTGCTTTGAGACATCCCCTCTCCTCCCACTTCCAAAATACAGCAGCTAGAGCCCAGCTACCAGTACAACAGCGACTGCAGAAGCCAGGCCTTGGCAATGACTTGGATACTGACACTGATTTTAGAAATGGCACACAAAATAAATGTGTCACTGCAAGGCCATCTGCAAGTGACAGAAGTCTGACTGAGGCAGGGCCAGCTCTGTTTGCAGAGTAGGGCAGTTGGGCAGTTGCCTATGATGCAGGTAAGAGGAGTCCCGAGGAGCATCTCCCTGTCCTGCT
>NW_005054297.1:9799884-9806422 GCF_000277835.1 Geospiza fortis | reverse complement strand
CCGCTGACACACAGAGGCTGCAGTGTCACATCTCAATGCAGCAAGAGGTCCAGGCCAGGGGAAAGGCCGCCACAGCTGTAGTTAAGCAGCTATATAATATAAACACCTAGATATACACCAAAGTTGTTTTCCCCCTGAATTTTGTTTTCAATAACTGGCTGCTCAGAACACAAGGTGAAGGGCACACAGGTCTGCTATGAGAGGTACATGCTGATAACTGGTCAGCTCTTACCATTGTGAAGGAAATCTCTGAGAGGTAAAATACATTTCCTTATATTCAGGGACATAAATTCATTATTGTCATTTCAGAACAAGGGAATTTGGCTAACCCTGTTGTGGTCATATCTGGCTTGTTTAAGCAGAACTGACTTGTAATTAAGTTATGGTAGTTAACTTGCTCACAAAGGCAAGAGCAGACAAGCATTCTGATGTTCTGAAATGAAGCTTTTTATTCCCTTTCTATTAACCTGAGCTATGTGCAACCAAAGCACTAGGAGAAAGTGCTAAAAAGACATGGATTGCCCCATTTGTTGGAAATTATTCTATGTGGCTGCATTCACTCAAATGCTATAGTAATACAGGAAAGGCTCAGATGTAAAGAGTGCTGACATTTCTTTTTCCTTCATGTCTGATCCCTCTGGCGACTTCTTTTATAAAGGTGCCATATATAAAGTCCCTTAAACACATTTTCTTTATTAACCCAAGTATCAGCTAGTTTGTTTTCACAGACTTTAGTAAACACAGAGTACCCACAAAAACTGCACAAAAATTTGCAAACTGTTAATTGCAAATATCAGGCAAAACAGTACCAATTATATCTGACAACCTTGAATAATTTTCTGTATGAAAAATCAGGGGGGACAAGAGTGATGATTTGAAACATATTTTTACTATTTACTTGTAGAAAATATTTCTATTGTGCGCTACATATCAAGTAAGTGTAAAAGCCTGGGAAATCTGTATTCAAAATAATTATTTTTTAAATAAAACTGTTAACCTGTTTTCATAACAAGCAAAAAGAAGATAGGCAACAGAACAACAAATGGAAAGGCATCTGTTTGAGAAGACAGAAGGAGAATACTTGGGCAAGGTCTCTTCTCTCAGCTGAAAGCTTGACCCAACTGAGGCAGGGCTGCACATTTTTTCTGTTTTGCTGTTTTTCAGAGCAAAAAAAATTGAAAATCCACATGTGTCATTTTAATGTATTTTAAATACCAGAGCCAGATTTTAACCTCTAAACAGTACCCAGGGACCCTGTTACGCAAATAAACACAAGCAAAATCCCCCTGGAAGGTTTTTACAGGAGACCTCAGCAGTCCCTCGTTGTTCTCACCACAGAGAACAGGGCTGCACTTGTGCAAGCAGCAAACCCCAATATACCACTGGGCCAAATCTTCAGCTGAGTTCTGCTGTGTCCACATTTCAACCTCTGTTTGGGGCTGCCAGACTCTTTGAGCATATCAGTTCTATAACTCAGGGAAAACTGCATAATTACAGGCACTAAAATATATGTGCTTCACAGTTTGCTCCCAGTGAAAAGTGCCTTTTAGCTTTGAGAGTCCGAAAATAACCAGGCCGTGAAAATTTGAACTGGTTTTTTTTTCCACAGAGCATGAAACCAAAATCCCCATTACTTTATACTCTTTCCAAATTGATTTTAAAAATGAGCTGGCTTCCAGGGGCCTCACACTTTGCACTGGCTCTAGAATGCACAATCAAGGGTATATCAAGCCATCCCTACACTTCCTGTGTACCCTGTATCGTCAGTTCAGACATCTCAAAGAAGCCTATACACCTGGCTTCGCTGAATTGCAACAGACATCGATTTCTTAATTTTGTAACACACCATAACAAGTTTTGTGAAGCTGATACAGATGAGATTTTCAGTTACATCTTTGTCTGGCTTAGTCTGTGGTAACAACTCTGTGGAGACTTTTGGTGCCTGAATGTGGCACTTTGCGGTAGATACCACAACACAGCATT
Organism: Geospiza fortis; assembly: GCF_000277835.1. Lineage (NCBI taxonomy): Eukaryota > Metazoa > Chordata > Aves > Passeriformes > Thraupidae > Geospiza > Geospiza fortis. The sequence continues at coordinate 9,804,439 of NW_005054297.1, read as the reverse complement.
CTCACCTGGTGATTACTGCTCTTCAGCACATAAAAACTGCATGAACTGTTGTAAACAGACTTTAACCCACTGAGGGAAAAAATAAAAGACAATTGAATAGAGCATTCTGGAAGAAATATGTCTTAAAAATAGTTGAAACCTGGTATTCAATCCATTAGTGGAGTAGGGAACATAACAAAAGTGTCCCCAGTTGTAACAGATTTGAAAATTCATAACACAACATTTTTCATGCAATCTTTAATGTTCAAACTGTAACAAGGGCTACTTTTAAATTAGAGTTACAAAACCTAGACTTCCAGTGGAGAGGTGTTGCAAGAGTTGACATGTAGAAGAATATTTCTCCCAAAAGCTAAAATATTTTTAACCGAGGACCGCAAATACTTGGCCACTTGCGTAACTCTACACAAGCACAATGCCATTCAGATTCTTTTACAAATATGTCAGTTTTAGTGTTTTAGGAACAAATCAACACTTGAGAAGAAAGAGAAGTAGGAAAGAGAGGAATTCAGGGAAGACGGGTGGTGACAGAAGTCCGTGTCTTGTGTGCTCAGACGCAGAAGTTAGTAAAGATTTAAGGCTGATATAAAAACCTCAGATGAGACAAGGATATTTTTATGATCAGAAGCCTCCCTCACAATCAGGTTGATGAGCAGTAAATATTCAACAGTCTAGAAGCTGGTGGGACAATCACAACACTAGGTGTTCTGTGTCCCACTGGTAATCAAGGTGCCCACAGTGTAAATACTTGCTCACCTACATCACAGGTGAGGTAATCCTACCTTTTATGGCACCATGCTATAAGTCCCTCAAAGGTTAGTTCCTAGCTAGCTGAAGGACAGGAAAAGGGACAAAGAAAATCTTGCTGCAGTAAGAAATTCTCTTAGGATGAGACAGATCTGCAAGACCTGAGAGGGGGTGCAGGACAGAGGGGACAGATAATATGAGGAGGGGACCACTACAGTTCACAAGGAATGTACAGCATTGTGGCTTGGGCCCACTTCATCTTCTAGCAGAGTTCTCTTACACACCTGAAGTTTCCATTTCCTTAGCCTGTCCTGCTGTGTAGGAGGGTAACTTGGCCCCACTACATCCACCAGGATTTGGCTCCTAGACTTGACAGGCTCCCCAGGATGTAAAGCCTGGTTCAGTCTAATTTGGATATAACCTAGGCAATTATACTTAGCATGCAAACTCAAAAAAAAAAAAAAAAGGTCTTTTAGCCATTCTAAAGTCAACCTTGCTTTGTACTCAATCTTTTACTAATATTGGTGACTGTTCCAGTAAAACCACTGCTTTGAAACAAAGTGTACTAAAAATATATGAGAATTTAAGTGTTCATGAAAAAATATCTTCTATCTCTGGAGACTGAAATCTTTTGCCTCCAGAATTACAGCAGGGACAACAGAGGTGATGGTAGCACAGATTCATCCCTGCCAGTCCAACCATATGTCTAAACCAACCCTGTCTGCAAGCCCTGACGTTGTAAGCCAGTGAAATCTAGGAAGAACCAGATTAGTTCCCCACCTTTGACCACATTGTTGAGGAAAAATATTAAGGTAACAAAACTGCAGGAGACAGCTGTCAAATGTCACTAAGTTTTGATTATTCCTATGCTGGAAATACTGATGACTGTTATGCAATGACTCAGGCAAGTCTAAGGCTTGCCTGCAGGCCATTTATTACATGGATAGGACAGTTCATTTCTGTGGTTATCTAAAGGGAGAACCACCAAAATATTTAAACAAACTTTTGTGATTTTCAACTATATATCCAAGAGTCCTCCAAATAAAATACACATTGGTCAGGTTTTATATACTACATTCTTAAGTAAAAAAAAAAATCCACAAGGACAGAGGTGGGGGCTGATCCAGGCAGAATTTTGTCATTAAATAAATGCAGATGCAGACAAACCAACAACTGAGGAACACTGACAGAAACAAAACCAAAATCAGTACTGCTGTTATCTGCAGATCTGCAGGCTAGGCCTGCCTGCAGTTTAGGCTTGCAAAGTCCAAACACAGGCTTGTGAATAAGGGTATGCACCTTTAATTTTTCAAGATAACACACGTGTTTTGGAGGGAAGAGGCTCAGATAAAGAGCACACCTGTCTCACAAGAGACACCTGCACTGTGGTCCTGCCAGGAGCCCTCCTTCGATTCACCTCTGATTCCCTCTGCTGCAGCGTCTTTGTGAGAAAACAGAAAGAACAAACGTGAGCAAAACCACTGCTGACAGTCCTCAAAAGATCTTGCACTCATTAATGGAGAAGAGCTTCCGCCTGTTCTGCCTTTTGGCTTGATTGACCGCTGTCCTCACAGCATACTCAAACACCTGCTGCACGCCTCTGTTGCTGAGGGCAGAGCACTCCAAATAGCCCTTGGCTCGCACATCCTGGGCGAGCCGCTTTCCGTCTATAGGGCTGATGCAGGAGGAGCTGTAGGGACCCATGTCTCGCTGGTCAGTCTGAGTGGCCACCACCAAAACGGGGATGCGGGGCAAATGGCTGCGGATCTCGCTGATCCATTTGTTCCTCAGGTTCAGAAAGGAATTATGGTTTGCCACTGAGTAGCACATTAATACCACATCTGCCTGTTGGTAGGAGAGGGGGCGAATGCCTTTAAAGGCATCGCTGCCAGATGTGTCCCAAAGACCTAAGCTGATCTGTACGCCATCCATGAAGACGTCCACTCCGGTATTTTCATATACAGTTGGTCTGTAGTCATCTGGGAAAGTCTCAGAGGTGAAACGTACCAGGAGAGATGTTTTCCCAACGGCAGAGTCTCCCACCAGAACACACTTGACTGAATCCAACATTTTATTAATGTCCAAGGCCAAGAGTGCAGTTTCTGTGCAGCAGGAGCAGGATGGAGAGATGCAGTGGTCTTAGAAGCCTTCTATATAATTTCCATTTAGTGAGACACCATCCAAATCTCTTTACTTCTTATGACTCGATTCCGCCACTTGAGACTAAAATTTCATTTTCTCCCACATGACTCTGTCGGTTTTATATCTTCAATGAGTCAAATGACGTTTCTGGAAAGTAAAAATAAAATGTAACATTTATAACCCACAGAGAACAAACCATTCCTCATTAAGATGAAGATGCCTGGACACATCTTTGGACCAGCATGGCAAGCATCCCTCACTGAGGATGATGAACTTTTCCATTTCCTCCCAGCCAGCTGTGCGTGCAACAGCCATTCGCATAAATAACCTTCTTGCTGCTCCACAGGGGCTAACAGTCTTAGCACTATTACCATTTTCCACTGACACAAGCTATTTTTTCCTTCCAATTGTCTAGAGACTAATAAAATTAATTTAACTTTTATATAACTGCTACTAATATGCTGTGAGACATTCCCTGCCTCTGACTTTCACCAAGACTGACAGAATCCTGAATCCCTAAATGATCAGTTCAGATTCCCTTGAAAATGTAGCCACGCTCTCTAGAGGTAGTCAGGAGAAAAAAAAAGCTCTTTGCTAACCAATTTGACTATTTAAACAATCCCATATGAAACAGTAACACAGAACCACTTGTGACAATGAGGAAGCAAAGACTTCAGGAGTGAATCTCAAGTCACATGAACCTGAACAATTTTTAAAAGCAAAGATTCACAGCAAAAAAAAAATCAAAAAACAAAAAGAGATTAATTTTTTTCTTACAAATCACTTTCAACAATCAAGAAGCACAAGCCAAAGGAAGCCCCACGACCGATGCTTGCCCCAGTAAAAATTTCATTTGAAGGGAATTTAACTGTCCTGGCATTTACTCTCTTGTAAAATTGAACTAAGAGTACTCCTCAGAGTATGCAATTGCTTTTGAGCTCCTGCCAGCATTCAGTCAAATTTTCCTATTTTGAAAGCATTTGTTTCTTCCCTACTAACTGTGTGCAAGATTCACTGTTCATGCAGGGTGACGTGCAAGATGCTCCGAAAATCACTAACAGCAAAACTGAAGACAAATTAGTTCTGATGAACAAGAGTAATTAAAAAGAAAGTATCACTGCATAATTTCAAAATGTCATGTGTTTGTTGTACAAATAATATATTTCTGTTTCCTTCATATATGTAGAGAGACATCCCAGCAGAAGGCTATTTGCACAGAAATAAATGATGGCCACAAAGGGTATATACTGTATTTTACTGTAACACTCTCCACTTTCCGTACCCTAACACACCACCCCTTTCCCTTTATTTCTAGAACACTCCAAGCTTTGGCTTACTCCACAAAGGGGGGAACACAAAGGGAAAGTGCTAAATGAGCTTAGAGAGAACATTTTACAGGTACTGACAACTGCTATTGCCCTGCTTTCATTTTGTGCGGGGGCTATGCCCTACCTCCTCTGGTGCTGCTGGCACACCTGCATCTCTCCCACCTCATGGACCGGCTACAGGCAGATGTGTGGCCGGAGCCCGCTGCTTTATAGAGGTGGCCGCAGGTCCGCGGGCTGTCCCTGTGCGTGCTCGGGTTACCGTATCTCCAGGAGCCATTGCAACACACGGCGCTTCCGGGCCTGCCAGCCACCCCGCGGCTCAGGCTGCCGCTCGCTTCTAC
>NW_005054297.1:9785069-9799626 GCF_000277835.1 Geospiza fortis | reverse complement strand
GCTGCCGGGAAACAGGTTGCACTGTGAATTTAAGTTTTAGTGGCAGCAGATGAAAATTTGCTTTTAAAGATTCATTAGATCTAACTCCACTCTCGCGCCTTCTCTGTTCTCCAAACAAGCTCTCAAGGGAACTAAACAAGACCTGTACAAAACACATCTATGAAAAATTCAAAAAGCATATGTACGATAAACATTCAAATTGCTTATATGAATCATAATCTCTCTTTCAGAGTATTCTATTTCAAAATTGGGTCAGCAGTATAATTTGAAAACACCTCAATTTCACCACAAGACAGTAATGTCCTCTTCAGACAAAGCTGCTTATTCTCAGGAGAAAGTTTCCATGTACCAAGTATGCTTTTCAGAACAAACATTTCTTTGGTGCGAGTAGTCCTCAGTGCCTTCAGGTTCATTATTATGTGCACATTGGAATGCAGGGGAAAATAAGGATGTCCAGAGCATGACTTTTGAAATTTCATAAATGCCAAAACGGAGAAAGACAGAAAGGAGGATTGTTCTGACACTCAACTTGTTGATTACCAGGTCAAAATATGCTGGTTATTCTGAAAGTATAAAAATTATTAAAGATTGAAAGTGATATTAAGGACTAGTGAATATGGCTAGTTGACAGACAATACAAGATGCTGAAATATTCCACTGCGACAGTGCAGAATTGTTTTCAAAGCAAATTATATTGTTCTACATTCTATCAGTGAATAATTTAAAACCCTGGTATATAACAAGTCCATATTGTGATCCTCTGGACAAATTGCCTTCAATGGCCCTGATCTTGCATTTGTTCACAACAATTCATGCGCCTCCATATATAATTGGGACTACATACGTCCATATTGAAGCATTATCTGTAGTTAGGCACATAGCTGGTCTTTGTTGAAGCCTCAGAGTAAGAGCAGCATTAGTGTATTAAAATAATTACACAAGTTCACTTCACTGGATGGAAAATGCTTGATTAAGCATCAACAAAAAGCAGTGTCCTTTAAAGAGCAGTACTTCAAAGTGTTCTTTAAAGACAGTACTGGGCACTTCTGTGCCTCAGTATACAACCGGTTTCATAAATATTTGCAAAAGTTTTTGTCCCTTTCTCTCATATTCTGTCTTGGTCCGACAGCACAGAGTGCTACAACCATTACAAGATTGCAGAAAACCTTCTGATCACAAATCAGAGATGGAGTCTAAGCTGCTCCAACAATTTGATTTTCAAAAATTTATCGACTTTATTAAGATAATTTTGTATATGGAATTCAATGTATAAACCTGTATCTTCTTTTATGCTTTTTTTGGTTTATGCTTTCATCATTCATAACAATAGAAGATATTGAATAGTAAGGTAAGACCTTTTATAAAATCACTAGGTGTAAGAATGCACGTCTTATTCATGTGTGGTCATGCTGAGTAGTGATCTTTAGTAAACTCCAGGCTTTGTTCCCTCTCTCTTTGGAATACAGGCACTAGTGTGTGGTTACAGAGGTCTCGGACTTCACTGGTGATGTGAGCACAAGAAGCCCTACAACAGTCGCTCTTTGGCAGTGTCTGACCTGCACCTCAGCAATCTCATGCAAGTAAAATGCCTCGCACTTCATCATGGCTGGGTACCATATGGAGAAGGTGAGTGGGGTTGCCAACCTGCAATGGGATGGGATGAAAAGCAGAGCACAGCAGCACTGAGCTCTTTGCAGGCAGAGGATTCAAGTGAATATATATCCCATGAAAAACTAATCTGGTATTTCTTGAAAGAGCTCTACCAACAAAGGCAAGCAGGACTACTATATCAAAAGGGGTAAGTTTATGTGCTGAACCAAATGGGATTTTAATTTATGCCAAGAATATCTCTGGCATCTACTATAAGATCACTGTGAGCATGACTCGCTATGGCTAAGCATCTCCAGGGGATGGACAGCATCTTATGATAGGGGAAAATTAAAACAGTCAGGAACTTCCAATTTCAAAACCTCTCTTAGATCCTGATAGTGCACACTCAGGTAGGCTGGAATTTCAATGGAATTAGCTCATACATAAACAAAGCATGCAGGCAAATAACCAGCTTTTTGGACCAGTCACAAAATGCTTCAGAGAGTTAAAGCAGTTAACATGCTAACTATTATTGCCATTATCCACTCCCTACCTCAATTACATCTCAGCAGAGTTCCTGTTTATGTCAGGATAACAGCAGATTAATTTTTCAGTTTGAACACTGTGTATGCTAATTCTTGAAGAGACTTGACATGGCAAGGAAATTAAAATATTTAGACTAATAGAAGAGGTTGAAACCACAGGAGATACTTCCACTAGCTGTGCAATACTTGAATGTACATACCGTCTTTGCCTACCTACTCTACTCTTCTAAGTCCCACCTCACACAGAGGTGGGGTCTGCAAAACAGTGCCTACAGTTCTTCTCCAATGTGCTGACTGCAACCACTGCCCTTTGCAATTGCACCACAGATATGTAAGAACTCTCCTCATATCCCTTAGCTAAATGCCCTCAAGGAGAGGGAGGAGGCACAAAGACTACCCTCACTGACCAGAAGAGTGTGCAGCTTTACACTCTCACCTCCATGGGCACAGTGGGCACTGCAGGGCAGTGAGAAAACTCCTGCAGGCCTGAGAAAACTCCTGCAAGTAGAAGGAGAAGGAGGAGGAGGAAAGCTGGCAGGAATCAACACAGGGCAGAGATGCTGCTGCCTGGTTAGTGACAGCACCCAGAAGATGCAGTCCCTTGTGACACAGAAACTGTGGCTGCTGTGACTCCAGTTTGGACACTGCTAGATCACCAGGTTGTCAAGGTCACACTACCTAGTTTTCAGCTCTGTGGATGAGGTATACTTGCTCCATTCAGATACAAACCTCCAGACGGCTTTCACAGCACAGGTCTCCTGAAAACTAATCCATCAGCTGCAGTCCATCTGGAGACTGTAAGCAAGCAGCTCCTTGCTGCACTGTCATGCATTCACTCAGCTGATTCGCTGACACCTGCATTAGCTGCCTCCTGTTTTCTTAACTCCTTTCAAGACAATTTTGATCTCTAGCCCTGTCTTGCCAATCAGCCTCCCTCCACCTCAGAGAGTGTCAGCATTTCAGTCCATAGTGGCATTCAGTGGTGGCACCACTGGCTCACAGCCTGTACCTTTGCAAGGTGCTGCATCTTTTCCCCAAACTACTCCACAAAAAAATCTGAACTTACTGAACCCATTCACTTCCTAAGGTGGCTACCACAGGGGTCATCACTATTCTTTGGCCCAAGAGCAAGGTGGCAGGTCACTCATTGGCAGAATAATTCAGCTATCTGATATATTTGTAATACTGACAGATTAATTGCCAGATTATCTTTCAAGGTGCTTTTATATTTTAAAGAATTGAAAGGATGCTTAGAAGCTTGGATGAGATCTTTTATACAGATATTTTATCCTTAAGTACAATAATTTCTTCAATGCCTTTCTAAAGTTAGAAAAGCAAGAAACATGCAATGACCCCATATTTTCGAAGCCAGGATGTCTTGCCATCTCAAAAACAATCTCTTTACAGAATTAAAAAAATTTGCAGACATAAAAACTTGGAAATTTTTCTTTCACTCCCTTGTTCACAAAACTGAAATCTGTTCCTGTTTTCAAATGTCAGTATTTTATTTGTAAAAAAAAAAAACAAAACTAAATTTGGGGTTTAATTTCTAAATTATGAAATTTCGAGAAACTAGAGAACCACTATTTTAGAAAGCTTTGCAAAAAATCTCTTCTGGATCAAGACAATGCCTGAAAATACCTCCGTTTCTTTCTCTGGCAGTTTTAACCACTGCAGATGAAGAGAAAGATTTATGACCAAATATTCAGTAATCTTGACAACTTTATTATTAGCAAGGGAACTCAAGTTATCAGATTTAAAGCAAATTCCCTCATATTGAGAATGTGAAATCTTGATATAAAACAACAACGAACACAGACCGATGTTATTTACAGGATTAAATGAGATGTGAGTCCTAGTAAAGGGATAAAAGCTTTTTGCGTAACAAAATATATCTATTGAAATACATGCTTACACATTGCACATACATATAAAACCGCTTAATGAGCTATCTTGTATTTTATAAAATTTAATTTAATTTCTTTAGTAATAGTACCTATAAAAATATATAAACAATGGATAACAACACATCTAAAGATCTATTCAATTCACTATAGTTGCTGAGAAAAACAATTTAACTCTCATTCTAATTATAGAATTAGACAAAAGAAATATTTCTTTTATCTTCAAGAACTCTCTTTCTGTGGCTAATCACACCTTGATTCAGCAATTTACAAATTACACAGGAACACAGACTATTAGAACTACTCCAAAAATTAACAAAAAGCCTGTAGGACTCATGTACTGATCTGAGATCATAAATCTCTGAATAGAACTCAATGAGATCTGGCAGCGCTAAGTACCCACTTAAAGATTCAAGCCATTAGTCTGAAGTAATTTATGTCCGTGTTTATGGCATGACATGGTAAATTACAAACTATGTGGCATTCATGGTATTATGAGTCATTTTCAAAAGGGATCCATTTTCAGTACAGATGTTCTCTACAAATTAAAATTGGGGTCAATCAAGTGTAGGAAAGTAATCCCTTCAGAGAGGACCAGCTCATAATCCATTCTCAGTCTGATCCAATACCCTCAAAGTCACCAAAAATGGAGCAGCATGTCATGCCTGAGGTTAGGTAAGCCTAGCCTTCTCCTTCTGCAGGATACTGGATATGTCACCTCTCTTTCCCACCCTCCTCTGTGTTAATTTTTCTCCTCTGTGCTTAAACAGAATAAATTTTTGATTTTCACTACAGATGCAGCTGTACATGGAGCAACTGGTGTGCAAATGTCACACACGTGTACATTCGAGCACAGAAGTTCATCAACCATCTGTCTGTCTGCTGTCCCTCACAGTTGCTGTTTCTGTACCTACACACACACACACACACACACATAAAAATATATATATATTTATGTACATATATATCCACACTGACACAGAACTGCTCCTGGGTCCAGATGGAGATATGGACACACTTGTAGATGACTATGGATAAAGCGCTGCGCGCTGACTCCAGTGCTATCACACATACCTATGAATAGTTTTCTACCTGAATGACTTACAGGTCAAAAGCAAATTTTCAGCAACTCTAACTGCAGTTTGTAGTCAAACTGAAGCCTTGATAATATGAAACACATTACATCTAAGTAATTGACCTTAATCAGACTACTGTATGTGTAGAATTATTGACATGTAGGAATGTTTGCAACCTTGGGCCTCAAACCACTTCAAATTTTTCATGCCACATCCTCTTTTAACAGAGTTAAATTTCTTGAAGTTAGAGACAAATAAAAAAGGCATATTTTTGATTTGTCAATATATTTTGATAACACATCTTTGTAGGATTTTTTTTTTACAGATTTAACTCTTCAAAATCTCCCCACATTTTTATGGCTGTTGAAGTATTCTTTGGCTGTTGAAGTACTCTTTTATTTACAACTTCAACAATTATTGTGTTTTCTTTCCCTTGAGCCTGACCCTACCCCTATTTCTCCTTGTTCTTTTTTTTTTACCATCTGCAGACACAGGTATCAATTTCTCTTTCATACACAACTAACATTTTTTACTTTTAAATAATCATTCATAATTTCTCAAAGAATGATGTATTATTTGCTAGACTGGATGCATAGAAGTCTATATGCACATATATAGGTACACAAAAATATTGAAAATAAATTTGTGCATATTTAAAATCTAAGTATTTCAGTGATGAATCAATACAGTCGTGCACAAAAAATCACATCCATATGCACATGCATATGTGTATGTCCATATACATATATATATATATATATATATATATGGACACTTTGATATTAATTCATTGCAAAAGACATTGCTACAGATTGCTGTAGGAAACAATGTGTTCTGGGCAAGATATCTTACCATCATTTGAAAATCTACGTACATATTTTGTATCAAATGGATGCATTATTGAAATGACCATGGTCTACATACAGGTACATATGTATTTGTATGCACATGAGCAGAGATTACTGCTGTGCTAAATGGGGATTTGCAATAACCTAGGTATCTAATCGACAGAGTTTTACTTATAAAATTACATAGCCACCCATTGTAAACTGTTATATTTCTGCTATGTATGCAGCCATTACATTTATTAGACACATCTTTACAATATGTTACAAAGACTTGTTGTTAAGGAGATGCATGGATTTATATTAAACCCCCGCAGATGTGTGACATGATAAATTGTTAAAACAAACTGGCATCTCCATAGACACACTTGCATTTGCAGTCAAAAGGGCTTTCCCTCTTTCAGAGCCTGTGCCAAGTCCACTGCAGTGGAGAAGGCTGACTTCTGTGTGTTTTGGCTCTAACCTGTGGTAGGACAGCACTCCTCTCCCTTGTTTGTACACTACTTGATCTTCTTGACTGGCTCCCTTAAATGCTACGAAGTAATCAACAGTAACAGTATAACTAAAAGCTAATACATGAATGCTACAAGTGATATAACATGCTCCTCAATGTTAAAACTTCTTTAAAAATTGCCCTACCATTTCTCCATTTTCCTCAATGGATCCCTTGCAAGATCTCCAACTTTACTTTCAGAAGTCTCTTCAAGTTTAACTTTGCTCTGATTTTATAAAATATCTATCACAAAAAAAGGAGATTCTCAAGCCTAGATCTTCTCCCCCTAATATCAGTGGGAGAAGAAGGAGGTTCTCCATGTTCATTAAGTTATGTATTTGCACAGGTTTGATTTCAGTGGGAGGCAAAGACGGAGAAGGAAAATGTTAGAACAGAATTAGCCAGTGTTGCATGGAAGATTATTTTTGTATATTTTGTGAGAAGAATAAAGTGTTAGATGTACAAGCGTTTTGAGTAGTAATAATGTTGATCAAACAATACACAATAATGACCTCTTGCTAAAACATAATGATATGTTTTTAATTCAGGAAGAACTCATATTTACTGCATATCACCATTCCTTTTGCTGTGATGAACATCAAACTTCGGACGTTCATGAGCAAAGCTAGTAAAAGAAGCAACAATCATTTGGTTGGGTATTTATTTTATAAAACAGAAACTCCCTGATAATTTTAGCTTTTTCCTCTTAGGATTGCAAGCAACAAAAACCTTTTTCTTGTCTCTGTATACATCAGAGTGTTTAAAATCATAGTCCAGATTTCACATAGCGGGGAAACTGCCATCTTTAATATCGTTCTTAAATTTTGTGTGCACAAACATGTACATAAAAATGTTAAAAATTTGAAGGCCTTGTTTTGAAATAATTTCAATTACTTTTCAAGTATTAGGTGTGATATAAAACATACAATTATCATAACTTGTCCTGCATTTATTGATTTATGATTTTTATATTTTTGATTTTTTCAATACACTTTTAAAAAGGAGTTGTCTTCCACAATCTATGCCATGACTTAGTATTCATGCACTATATCCAGCACACAGATAAAATAAAAAATAATACATATCCATTATACAAGCAGGATTTTTTTTCTTACCATTCAGCCTCTCTAGAATTCCTTAATTGAAGCAGATAAAATTAGATTTAAAAAATAGGCATGCATATGTGCCTTCATCAAACTGCCTACGTTCTATGCATAGTTATGATTAAAGCCCAATTTCAAAGGAACAAGCTTTCTTTTCTTTTTTAATCTTTTTTTTCTGGAATTAGCACAAGTTATACCTGGTAGCTCAGATTTTATACTGATTTATATCTTACACCAACCATATGCCAGAGCAGAATATATATTTTAGTGCCTGCTTTCCTTTACTTTCCTCTGATTCCATTATAATCTTGTTCTCTTGCCACCTTTATATAAAACATATGATACTGCAGACAGCAGCGGGTCATATGGAATAGGGTAAGAGGAGAAAAGACTCTACAACCAAATCTAATACATAAATCCTTCTCACTCATTCTTCAGCTGAGTATTTTGAGAAGTCATTTCATATATTTATAGCTGACATCCACTTGGCTTTCAGTTGGTTTAAAGATCATGCAAATCCCCATGCTATGGTAAATCTTAATGCAGAGTTCTTCAGTGGGAAGCATAGAAAGTTTTCCTTGATTTCCTTGATTTTTACATATTTTGAATAAAAATGATCACACATATGAAAAGAGAGATATTTTAGGAGAGAGATGTTTGAACATTATGAGAACATTTCCCATGCTTCATTTTTGAATTCTGATGGACTTGATTCAAACTCAGAGATACTTTACTCAACAGCTTTAAATCAATCATCCAGAACTAAACCTCCACTGAAAGAGATGGGAATTTAAAAACTCCCATTTAAATTGATGAAGAATAAGGAAATTACGTGAAGGGGTTTTACAACAGCTGTTTCATAATATATTTTTATAGTGAGAAAAACAAAAGCTCACAGATCATTAGATAGATAATTAATAGATAGGTTAATTGATAGATATTTGGGTATATCAGTAGCTCAGTGACTTCAAACTCCAAAGATTTACCGGTTTTTAAGCACAGTCTTTTGATGGCAATAAAAGAGGCAAGCTGAAGACTGTGTGTCCACTGGCATGCCTATCAATGAAAGGAAAGAAAGTTTTCTTGCAAGTTTGAAAGGTTTCATATTCTTTCAATGACCATGGCACAGGAAAAAACTAAAAGAGACCCCCAGCTACACAGGGGTCTTAGTCTCACACTTTTATATTAGGAGAGCCAATTATACCTATATTTTGACATAAATCAGTCTAATCTTCAAAAGCAACACACTGTCACTCATGAGGAGAAGTGGTATCACCAGATGGTACAACAACCTCAAGCTGGCAAGTGTCAGTTACTGGTACTCACGCTTGTGTGTGAGAAGCGGCATCATGCACAGTATGTAACCACAGCCCACTGTGCCAGCTTCTGCCAGGAGAGGTGTTTGCTCCTTTTCCAGCACATGCTGAGTTTTTCCTACATGACAGGTCACTATGGCTCCCCGTAGAGAAATCCCCAAACCATAGCAGAATCCTGGTGTGGTTTCCAGCAGGTTCGTATATTTTGTCAGGTAAAGAGAAGCATGCCAAGTTCAGCCCCACCCTCATCCCTTAGAAATTTACACTTCTCCTTGTGTGAGCCAAAGAGCAAATGCAATTGCTCATGCAAAAGCAACACAGTGCAGACACATCAGCAGGCAACTGTGCAGGGGGGAGTGATAAAGGGTCTGTGATAAACACAGGGCATGGCCACAAGCCAGGCTGGGTACAAGCCACTCCCGTACCCGCTCTGCAGGAAATGCATGTGTGCACAAACTGCTCAGACCATGCTCCCCCATCCTTCAGCCACCCTGTCAGCAGTGACAGACTGGGACTGCTGGGACTATTGCTCCCTGCCACTTTGCCAGCTGCTCACATTAGACCTGATACACCACGGTTTGTAGCCATGACTTCCAGTACTCACACTCTGCATTACAGAGGTTTCACAGGCTCCAAAAATCTCCCCTTCCACTGATCCTTCTGGTGGATTGGAATGGTTTTCCAGTTCTTCACTGACATAAAAATTGAAGGACAACTAAATCCTGCTAAGCAAATAGGAAACTCTACTTGGTTTTGTGGAGAAGAGGTAACGGTACACTACAGCCCACAAATTTTGTTGTTACATTTCTTTGTTGTCTTTGTGTGATCCTGCCCAGCATCTTAAGGCTATAATGCTTTAATAGTGGGCTTGAGACAGCAGCAGCCAACTTCCTTTCTTAATTGTTGTGCTGGGGTTATCTCAAAATATTTTTCAGCTGTAAGTTGTGTCATAGCATGGAAACATTTGAAAGATGCAGATTTAATAAAATCACACACCGCTAGCCAAAAATATGAGAACCTAATTTGGGAATGATGTTAAGCTGTGTGGTTTGATGTCTAAAATGTTACACCAAGACTTTGAAAAAGACAAGTTTTACAGTTACTTATTTTATCTCTTTCCACATAATAATCAAAAGCACTATAGAAAAATCTCAAATTTTTCATTTTATGGTCAATGTCAATCAAATTAATCTCATGAATTGTGCATTCAGTAACATTCTACTGTTTCTTAGGGAAAACTATAGAATCACAGCACCAAAATTTTACAAAGAAAATGGGGGGTTAAGAGGTAATTTTCACAGAAAATCTTTTACATTAAAGTGCCTAACTCATGCGCTGCTATAAATTTAGAACTGCACAGTGAAAGCAAGAGGAGAAACAGCAGAATTTCATCTCCCTGCCTGGGTGTCCTCCTGGCTGGTTATCAGAAAGCGTCACCGAGAAAAGCTCCTTGGGAGCTTCCGCTGGTACAGACCCACTGCTCTACAAAACAGGCCAGCCCATGAGACCGCCACCACGCTGGCTGCTCACTTCCTGTGTGCTCTGGGTGTGCTGCAGATCACCCCCTCACCTCTCTCAGGATTTATATGGCTTGCCCCTCACTGTACAAGAGATTACTTCCCCAACATCACTGGCACTAGCAGTTGTTTACCAGCAATGTGACTTCAGTACCAGTCTCTCCATTTTGAGGCCTGATGCTCTTCTGCTATGAGATGATTTCACACTGCTTTGGCACAGTAAAATCACCCAAAATTGGGATTAAATTACAGTAATTTACAGCCATGCTGCCCTGCTGATGGCCTATGAATCTTGCTATACATGAAAATCAAACCCATTTTTAAATTTAATTCTTTGCTCTGGAACTTAGTAAGTACAGATTACTTATAAAAACACCGATTCTCTATAAGTACAAACCTACAGATTTTCCTGGTTTGCAGCACCTAATCTGGGGAATGTAAAACTTGGTATTATGCCTCACTAAGACCTAATCTCTAAATTTAGCAGGAAGCAAGTGCACATGTGGCTTTTTGACCCTGCAGTTACTGCCCAAATCTCAAACATGGTATCCACATGAAGTCTGTACCCACTTTCCATGGATAATTTGACTCCATTTGTATGATAGATCTTCAGACCAGTCTCAGAAAAACTACATCAAACCCCATTCTAAAGTCAAGTATACACATATGGTCCTTCCTACTGGAAAACCACAAACACACCACACACTGACATAAATGGTGGGGTTGAAAATGTGGAATATGAAGCAGCACAATCCCACCTTATTCCAACAGCAACAAACACCAAAATTTGCTGACAGATGTGCCTGTTAACAACTAATTTATCTCATTTACTCTACCTTTTTCTTCTGCAAGTATTTTATTCAGGATAAATCCCACGTTAAAGCTGGCTTCTGCCAGATGCCGCAGTTCAACTCCTGCCCCATCCAAAGGTGGAAACACAGCTGAAATGAGAAGTTAGAAAATCTTAAATCCGCATTCAGATTTTTTGTGGGGACTTGTGTCAGAGAGATGGTTCTAGCCTCAATGTGCTTTAACCTCATTCACCTGTCAGAGTAACTGCATCTCATTGGCAATGTGACAAGACCATTCCATCACACTAGAGCATCAGAAGATGCAGGGTTTGTGAGGAGAATCTGGAAATGGGTGTGCACAGATGTGCACATATGCACATACACACATACTGCTCTGTAAGGGGACTCCACACCCTAAGCATGCCACAGCCAGATCAGAAAGCAGAGAAGAAGCCATGGAAGTGACCTGAACACAGAGTTACAGATGTGGCCATTTAGATGGAAATCCTCCATCTCAGAAGGTGGCACAGATATTTGTTAGACCCAGCAGGGCCAAGCAGCGGCTGGAGCCAGAGCCAACCACAGATATTCTGTCAAATTAAAAATACTTTGAATCTCGCTCCGCTCCTAAGAACGTGTTTCTCAAATTCTCACAATAAAATCTTCACCCAAATTTGTTTGGGAATATTTAAGATGAAGCAGAACAGTTTCCTCACAAGCATGATGTACTTCTCAAACGGGGAAGAAGACCATCATTTGAAATGTTGCAGATTTATACACGTCTATCACTCCTGAATTCATAGTTTATACAACAGGAAAGAGCGTCAGAATCAGATCCACTATCTTGAGAGTAACTTCCATTTTTTCTTTTTTCTTATATCAGTTAACATGGAAGAAACTTTTCACACCCCTTTTTCTACTTCATATAAGGCCTTTTTATGCTGAGGTGGAAAAATACTCTGGAACAAATGAAAATACAGAAAATGCAAGATGTAGGCCAGTGTGTAATTGTATATCTCAACACCAAGCATTTAACAGATGGTATTTAGCGGGAAAATAAAACTGATTATGTGAGCCAATTTCACAAACTTATTAATAAAAGTAATTAACAAAAGTAAACCAAAATATATTGAATTTGATTCAGAATATCAATTCACATTAAGACTCCTAGGAAAAAAAAATTGCAATGAACTTACCAGAGGCAGGAAGCTGAAAGAGGCTGTTGAAAATGAACGTTAAAGAAGTCAACTATCCTAGACGAGATAAGGGAAGAAAAAAAGAAGAGTGGTGTTCTGTTTTCCTGTCTTTTTCAGACAGACTTCTTTTTTAGCAAATTAGAACAATTATATAATTGAGAAGACAAAAAATCCAAAAGCTTTAAAGGTAACCAGAGACACCTGCACATACAGGCCAAAGTAGTCCTGGCAACTGGGTCTAGTTCATCTGGAGGCAGCAGTCCCAGCAGACCCAGATGCAGTGTGACAAGAAGGAGTGGAGAGGTTTAGCGTAAGTCAGCTTTCTGGGGAGAGCTTCACAGCTCTGCCTCTGTGGGTTTGTTGTGGGTTGCTATATCTTTCTGTCTTTGGTGACTATGGGAGCAGATGTAAAAACCTTGTAGGTGGGGGAGGGAGGCAAACCCTCCAGGCTGCAGAAAGCTTTCTCTTTGTACTCTGCTGCTCCTGCAGCTGCCTCCTCCCTGCTGCAGGGGCTAATGTCACAGCACAGCCCAGCAGCTCAATACGTGTGACGAGAAAAGGAGCAGATCAACAACTGCCCAGCATGGCTATGTGCTATTCACACTCCAGTAGCAGAATGACTTTTGGGATTTTTCCACAACCTGGAATACGGCCCTGACTGGAATATGGCCCTGCCTTTCTAGAGGACAGTGTGCATGTCTAACTGACTTTGTGCAAAAACCCAAGGCAGGCACTTTGGGCTGATTCAACATTGGTGTGCATGGTTCTGTTGTAATTCAGTGAGGATCCTGCTGAAGTTCTGGTCAGAATTGATCAGTAGTATCATTTTATCAGCATATATGTCCTCTCTTCTACCTGCAAAAGGAGGCTGAGCAGGTGGAGGCACCACAGACATAGAGACTCCCACCTTTCCCAGCACAGACAAATTGAGCTGGCCAGATCTGCATCACTTCCTGACTTCCAGCTACCACCACAACTACCACAACACTGAAAGCAAAACTGTGATGGTAGTTTCAGGATTTCAAGTGTCTATGGTCTACACTTTAGGATCCATCAGCACAAGAGGTTGTCCCATTTTGTCTGATCAGGCAATCAGACTGCAGGGAGGGCACTCCTGTCCCATTCTCCTGAAGCAGCCCAAGTGCAGTGGCACAGCAGGAGAGCTGCCCCTGAGCTGAAGGCAAAGGGCTCGGATGACCAGTGCAGTGGAATGTCTGGTCCTCAGGCAGAGGCACGAGCACCCAAGCAGCCTTGAAACCCAGAGACACAGGAGTGGAAAGCAAGTCCTTTTCAGCGAGTATTTTGGGCTCAGTGAAATCATCTCTAACCATGTCTAACCATGAAACAGTAGCAACAGACTGCCTGATCCAGATCTAACACCATGCATTTTATGTTCATTGCAGGATGGAAACTTTCTGAAGACATGAATGAATTGGTCCACAATAACATTATGACAGTACAATGCATTCCAAGTCATACTGCTTCCAAAAGAGATTAAAAACCAACAGAATCATTTACAAGATAAAGCAAAAAGGAATCAAAAAGACAATTTATGTGTAGATGAAAGGCAGTTTGTGCTGAAAAAATAAAAATAATATAGCCTATGTAAACATGCTGTCAACCTGCTGATGCAAAGCTTGTAGAGCAGTGCTGCACAGTTAGGCTGGAGAATCAATTTGTTTAATTTCCCTCCAAAATGAAATTAATTCAGTTGATTATCAACAGTGATGACGTTAAGGAAGGCTCACAGAAGGCATTTTGGGAATCCTATCTTCTTAAAATCTTCAATCTTCCTTTTAGTTTGAGACAAGATTTTGAATAAGGGGCTTCAGCGCTTCACCAGTTTATGTGAGAACTTGTATTTCCTCATTTTCACATTAAACATCTATTCATTTGTTTTTAACTAGGTTTGGGTTTCCCAATACCAGCCTAAGCAATCAGGCAGTAAGTTTCCATTGCAATTGTGATAAAGCAAATCAGACACCCAAACATTCTGAAATGTTTCCATCAGAAATATTCAGAACTGTCAGAAGTAGAGAAATAAATACTATTTGCAAATTATACTGATATAAATGTTTTTGGTGATCATCACCAATTTTAGGTCTGCTACAGACAGAGAGCAGATACTTAAAAATGCAACTACTCTTCTCTGTTTCATGCTGAGATTAATCCAGATGTGAA
>NW_005054297.1:9781967-9785038 GCF_000277835.1 Geospiza fortis | reverse complement strand
CCATCTATAAAATACTTCATAAACACTTTTGAACTGAGTGAACTCAGCAAAAAAACAAAACTGTAGAGTAAGAGACACGTTCTAACATGTCTTGATTTCCACCCATTTCTCTCCACTACATTTCCTGAATTATCTTGACCCAATAACTTCCCCAAAATAGTTGAATTTTATTTATTTGAGACCTTTCTCAGTAATACACATGCTTCATGCATTTGATCCATTATTTCACTTCCAAAAGACCTAGAACTCCAGCCAAAGAGCCTCAGCTCCATGCACATGTAGGTAATTCCAAAGTTAGATGTAAAATTGATACCTGACCTGTTTCTCTTGATCCTTGGTTGTTTTTTGGATTGGCTTTTGGCAGTTTTTTTGTCTTTCTTACCACAGTTTATCAGCTCCTTTCCACCTCTTCATGCTGTGCAATGAAGGGGAACATCTGGCTGTGAGAGAATAGTGAATACATTAAAAAATACATTGCTTCTCCCTTTTAAAAAACTCATTATGAATCATTATCTGTAACTTTCAGAAACAAACACCTTGTTGCAGAAAATATTTATGAGGGCGGAGCAAAGGCTTGCAATTTATTTTCGCATTGAGAAGTAGGCTGACAGCAAAAATAAAGTCTTAAACCACAAGTTACTGAGGGTTTATAAGAAATTATGTAAAATAACATTACCCAGGGTATTGACACGGGTCAGTCTACAAGAAAAGTCACATTTCTTCTTAATCCACTGCTTTTTGTCGTTCTTGGAGAAAAAAGAAAGCTGCTGGCGGTAGGAAGGGGGTTGAGATTAAGGAAGGATGCTGTTCCTGTCCCCCCTGCCCGGGACTGATAGCTGACTTGGCTGTGGTAAGATTTTTGAAATTTATATTTTTGTCATTTTATCTAATAAATTTTTGTTAATTTTTTTATCAGTTGGCTACGGATTTGATCATTTATAACACTCACGACATGGCAGAGAGCATTGCTCAGGGAGTCTCTGAAGCAGAGCAGGCACAGTGACTTCTGCATCACGCATTGCGAGAGCACTCAATCCGAAAGAGGAAATGAAAACGCAGTCTCACAAGCACTTCCTATGCGGATTTTGGTAAAAGTCTCACACATTATTTACTACACCTTCATGAGCTTAGGCTTTGGCTCCTCAGGAACCTAACATTGTGGGTTGGTTAGATACCCCTCAGCTTTGGTAGCGAGGGGGCACAAACTGAAGCCTGATAAAGCAGAACCCAAAATCTAGCATAAGGCAGGCTCCTGACACACTGTGTGGGCAGGACTAGAGGCCTTCAGAAAGTGAGTCAAAGCCCTCCAGAGAAGCCAAAATGAAGGAACATGCTTGAAATGCCACCCCCACCCTGTGGACTCTCTTGCCTCCTTCCTGAGTTACAAAGTTCAACTTTCAACTCAGCTCAGCTCCTGAGCCCCTTCCCATGCCATTCATTGCCTCTTCCTCTTCAGTGACAGGCTTGCCCTATGCTTCAGGGGCCACAGAGCAGCCCTCCAGCTACTCCTGCTCTGCAGGATTTGGCCCTGAGCTTCCCAGTTTCTGGGTGCAGTGCTGAGATGGGTACAAGGGGCAAAACAACTCAGACCTGGGCATGCCTGAGGAGCACAGACCTCTAAGGACCAAAACAGAAAACTCTGAGTTGTGCAAACAATGATCAAACTTGGGTTTGGCACCAAGATTTGGGCACGGTCATCTCCATTCATCCAGCCTCTTTTCAAGACTGATGCAGCTCCATGGATTAAACCCATACACTTCTGAGGGAAGGCAGGCAGAGATTTCCCCGCTTTCTGAGACCACAGCTTTCTGCTCTCTCAACTACAGAACTATTCTTTATTACTTTCATGTTTCCCTACTGTGTAGAGGTTACTAATTAGTTATTTCACTGGGATAGTTCTCTTGAGATCGGGTTGTCAGCAACATGGGCTATGTGACAAAACTAACATTTACAGACTAAATGTTTTCTTGGAATACACAGAATCTGGTGTCCTAACTTCCTAGCACAATTCCTCCTGTGACACCAGCGTGGAACTGGTGGGCAATATACGGGAAGTGATTTCCTCCAGAGTGACATGAAAACCTACATCCCCTTTCTTGAAAGTGAAGCGTGCTTAGGAACTGCACTGAGGGTTACTTAACTCCCCCGTCTCTCATTATGAGAAAGCCTAGCATAAAAGCAGTCACATCATATAATCACACGATGTTTAAGGGTTGGAATGGACCTTAAAGGTCATGCAGTCCCAGCCTCCCAGGCCACGGGCAGGGACACCTCCCACTAGACCAGCTTGCCCCAGGCCTTATCCAACCTGGCTTTGAACAATGCCAGTGTTGGGGTGTCCAACAGCCTCCCTGGCAACCTGT
Organism: Geospiza fortis; assembly: GCF_000277835.1. Taxonomy (NCBI): domain Eukaryota; kingdom Metazoa; phylum Chordata; class Aves; order Passeriformes; family Thraupidae; genus Geospiza; species Geospiza fortis. The sequence goes on along the minus strand of NW_005054297.1, from coordinate 9,782,675 downwards.
TCCAGTGTCCAATAACTAATTCAATCTTCTTCCTCCAAATCAGGTCCTATTTCCAAAATACCCATCTGCCCTATTGAAGGAACAAGATTCTTTCTGTGTTTGCCTGGTTGTGGGTTTTTTTGCTGGCACTCTGGGAGGACATTTGCCACCTCATGGGGCAGACATGGGGCTAAGAGCAGACCTCTGTGACTGGCAGAAGCTGCTCCTGTCCCCCCTGCCTGATTTCGATTTTGTTCTCAGATTTGCTCAGCTCTGATTTTGGTCTGCCTCAGAGGGTATGGTGTGTGCAATGCTGTGGAAATAAATCTTGATACCAGCTGTATTTAACCCTACAAGCCTTTCTCTTGTTCTAGATGATCATTATTTAAAAAACCTAATTATTGCTTATGTCTAGCACCAGAGATATAAACAACACAAAAAAATGTGTGCTTGTTTTCTTTTAAAAGAGCCTAATTTTTAAATTTTTTTTCTTAAATTTTCAAAGGGAGAACGTGCAGAACGTGCAAACCCACATCTGTTTCTCTAAACTCTCTGACTTTTGCCATTTTCTCTCTCCCGGGGGGACATTCACACTTCCTTCCCCCACCTGGATCTAATGCAAAACTAACGCCAGTGGCTTTGCTGTAAGTGTGGAGGAGGCCCCGGTTTCTTCTCTGCGAAACCACCCCTCACCTGGGGCTGTCCTGAGGCCCAGGCCTCAGAGCCGCC
>NW_005054297.1:9768524-9781841 GCF_000277835.1 Geospiza fortis | reverse complement strand
CCCCGGGCGGCGCCGGTGGCTCCGCACCCGGGCAGCGGCGGCTCCGGGCGGCTCCCGGCTCAGGGCCCGGCGGGATCGCCAAGCACACAGGGCACCCACGGAGGGAGCAGACACCCTGATCCCTGCTCCACACTGCCTGCTCCAGCCCCAGCCCCACACCCGCGGCCTTGCCATGCCCCGTCGGTGCTGCTGACTACATTCGTCTCGTCAGGAAAGAAAACAAACCAGGCCTCTTGCCCCAGCTATGGGAGAGGCCACTGGGGCTCCCCTTGGGAAACAGCAATCTGAAGGCAGCAGCTGGTTTTGTCTTGAATGTGCTTTTCCCACTTGCTCCTGCCTCGAAGGACGCAGGGATAGTTACTCTGCTCAGTCTCAGGCTCTCTGCCTCACCAGCTAGTTTCTCCTTTCTAGTCCATAAACATGGAGATGTTACCCCAAAAGAAGACTCAGAACAAAAGCCTGACATAGGTGCCCTGACCTGCTCCAAAGGGAAGCCCCCTGCCAGCCAGAGTGCATCATCCCTCCAAGGTTGTTCTGCTGTCTACAGCATATCAAAGTAGCTACTTTACATGGCTACCCTGATAAATGCTCAAACCTGTCTATATGGCACTGCAAGACAGTAAAAGGAGATAATCTGGAAAAGCAAGAAGGGCACATAGGTGAAGAAGCCTACTTTTACTCTGATTTCGAGACAGGAATCCAAGGCAATGCCTTGTGAGTTAGCTGACATAGAGCAAACACTATTATGGAGAGCTCCTACACATCAACTTCACAGGGCTGCCATTTCTCCATTTACAGACCAAACTGATTAAATTTGTGGCTCTGGCAGAGGATTTCCACTGCTTGCTCTCCTGGCCAGTGTGTATGAGTAGCCACAGATGTCTATAAAGGAGAGTGCTGTTTCTCAAGATAATACAAAAATAACACTGATCCATGCTTACCAATTAGTGGCAACTAATGAGAAGCCACTGCTAGCCCAGCCAGGCCCCATGATGCAAAGTCAAGCAACATCAAGGGAGACCTTCCCTATCATGGTATTCAAGACTGTGACACCAGTAATATCCACAGTGACACAGAACTTCAAACAGCACAATGCCTTTATGTTGGTTTCCAAACAGACTGATCTGTCCAAGCATCCAACCTGCAAAACTAACCCATGGTAGGTGATGGAGAAACCCTGACAACTACCATCTTCAAACCTGTACACAAAAATGAACTTGTCTTGCCCATCTCTAGCCCAGAGCAGCAAGTATATTTTGAAAACCAACTCTACCCCACCCATCTGTAAAGAGGAAAAAAATTCACCAAAATAATACTCCAAATACAGTATTTTCCTCTAACGAAGCAATGAACAGCACGTGATGTGTAATAACATCCTTTAGCACCTGTCAGACAGAGAAACAACTCTGCTCTGGTAGGGGCCCAGCAAGAACTGCTGCCACCATCACTCTATGCCATTGGCAAGGGCACCACCTATTGTCAGGCTACCTGACACGTTCCACCACCAGACACATTTAATTATGCTTTAATAATTTAAGTTGACAAACTGTTTGTCTCAAGCAATATATTTATTTTACCACAGTACAGTTTTCAGTCCTAAAGTTCAAATCATTTTCCTAAGTAAGGACAGACTACAATACCCTATTACTCTCATTTAAATAGGGAGACAGACTCAGAAGTGCACAGGGTTGTTTTGGAAGAAGAAACTCCCATCTGGAAGCAGAGAGGTGCTCAAGACTATCCCAGCACTCAGGAAAAAAAGGGCAAAGGGCATGAACTGAAACAGAAACTGGTGAGTCAGGAAGGAATGTTTAAGCAAGAGTAGGAGTTAAGCCTGCCTCAAGATAGGCAAGTCCAGCAGCAGTACCTCCACTTTAAAACATCAATTTGAGAGACTAGTGCCCAAGCTGGACCTTCAGCCACACGGCCAGAGCAGGGAGTCCTGTAAGTAAAGAGCACACAACCAACAAGACCTTTACCAATGCTGTGGTCTAATAACCATGGCTCAGGATCAGCCACGTCACATTTAAACCAGCATCTGCCAAGCTTCCACATCTTCCCAAAACCTGTTTTCCCTGCTCTCTTGAACAGCTTATGAGTTAGGGCTTTGCTGTGGAAATGCACAAGCCTGACTTGTTCCTGCAGTCAACCAAGATGCAAGGCAGTGAAGCCATAGGAATGATTCTGCAGGAGTCATCTTGGGTCACAGCAAGTTGTCCTCAAACTGAGCTAATAAAATAGGTTAGACTCCAGTCAGCACTTTGGTGTCATTCCACACTTCCAGGACAATACACAGGGCAATACCTGCACCTGACCAGAACGGGGCAGCCTTGGGAAAAGCCAGGCTTACTAGCTCCCTATCCAGCACGGTACAGCGCTGGGCTCCCTCGGGATCTGGCCTCTCACTGCCCCTGACCCACGGGCTCCTGCTAAATGAAGTCTCAGCAGAGCACTTCCCTCCCCCAAAGCCCCGCTGCTGCATTGGTCAGATTGCCCCTCCCCTTGGTGTACACTGCTACTCTCACTCTCCCATGAGTAAGTCAGCCTGGAATAGCATCTCTTCAGCTACTTCAGGTCAAAAAAAAATCTGAAACCATGACCCTCGTTTTCAGTAATTTGAGCATTCAGCTCGCACTCACAGCACTGAAATTCAGGCCACAAATCTGTTCCTTTTTATGCCTGCAGATGGTTGCTTCATCTCCCTACAGATGGTATCCTGAAGCCAAGCAAGTGGCTTTCATGCAGAACTCCAAGACTACTATTTGAAAAAATTTTATACAAGCTGCAACATAGTTTTCCAAGGAAAGACAGAAGGCTATACTTGTGACAAAAATCCTTTATTAAACTATATTCTGTAAATTCCATTTCATATTAGAAATTTTAAATGCAAATTACAAAACCATTTCAGTAAAAAACAAAATTATAGTTAACAGCAAAAGTACAACTTTATACAAATAAAAAAATCATTTGTTGTTTTAATTTAAAAATAGAAATTTGTATCTTCCAATGTACTGGTCCTAACAGCTTTTACAATTGGCAGCTGCAATACTAGGTGTTTTCACATGCATATTCACATCTACTCATTTAATCCTCTGCAAAGTTTATTTAGCTGAAACAGCATGAACAGTTGGGCTTTGGTTGGGTTTTGAGGGGGGATGTACCACATGATATTAAAAGCAAAAGCCAAAGTCATTAAGTATTGTCAAGGTATCCTGAAATATTTTTGCCCTACTACTTTCACAATCAACTGAAATGGTTTTCAGCAGTCACACTACTTCAGACAACTTTCTTCATTGCATCTCTGGCCTTTTTTTTTTTACTTTAAGATCATTCATCAATGTTAGCACAAGTATTAATTTTGTATATTAAAAAATGGTAATTTCCCTAAATTAAAACTTGGGATAACTATTAAAATGTTTTGTAAAAGAAGACACAAAAAGTCACATATTAAAGGTTACCATTCATCACCATCACATGCTGTTGAAGAATAGAATAGAAAGTGCTACACAAACAGTTGTACATTATTTCAGAGTGCTGGTGGCAATACTGCTATTTTAATTTTAAGATTATACAGAATTTACATGATACCTCAGGTTTCTCATGGATTCTCACTGCAAGAGACATCAGAATGGTTGGAACTTCTAAAATATAACCTACTTTGAAATACCATTTTGAAATAATTATATTTCAAATAATTCATCCCAGAATACATTATAAAATCATTCAGAGAAATACAAGAACTTCAGTGTTGTTTTTCTGGAATATTGGCAAGTAGCTGAAGGCATGGAGATCCTTACTGATAAAACTCTACTTACTTTTACTCTGTGCACTGATCTTCAGACCTATTCTGTATCCAGCTCAGCACAGCTTTTAAGCAAGTGCTTGAGATCCTTCAGAGGATCATTACATTTTCTCTGAGTCAGAACTGCAATGCCTCATTTTGAGCTGCTGAAGCTGATAGAGGCAAGATTGGTTTTGCCAGTGTTATGATTTTTAGCCATCATCTCCATCAAAGTTCAGCTGGTGGTCAAACAACACATGCTAGGTGAATGACCAATCTACCCCAGGCAGGGCATTCAGAGTATGTTCATGAACCTCAACCTGTACCCAATTAAAGCCAGTGAAGAGAGGAACAGAGAAGAGTATTCAAAACTGCTCTTGAGCTGTGTATTTCTCTGCTGATTTTGACAGACTGAAGAAAAATTCTCCTAGCCCTGGGTAGAGCTGATTTTACCCTGAACATTTTTAATGTATTTATCCAAATAGGACTAAAGGATGAAAAAATAGTCTGAAAGGACACTGAAGCTCACCAGGAACAGTACCTTTCTTGAAAGTCTTAGCCCACTCCCAGAGACTGTTTATGCACTTTTAATTCTTTAATATCTTCTGTCCCCTTAAGCTTGCACTTTTTGCGTGCAGTGGTAATTTTGAAAGAGGCTCAGGAAGTGGCAACTTCAAAAATATTCCTGAGCATGTTGGTCAGAGCATGTTCTGGGGAAGTGAGAGTCAAGTGCAATCATTATCATCCACTTGCTAAGCCAGAAGAAGGCAAAAAGCTGTGTTTCTCATCTCCAGGGTAAAGCTGTCAACTAGATTATGATGAACAGATGGGCAAGACGACAACTTTTTCTGCTTGTCTTTTGAACTAAAAACTAAGCTGTCTTTGTCCATGTCAGGAATGGTGTGAATATGCTGAGTGAATCAGGCTGCCTCCCAAAACAAGCAGAAGTGTTGGCACTTCCTTATTTACAGGCACATCTCTGTAGGTCTTGGGCACCCAAGCAGCTCAACACACAACAGCCACCCAGGCCAACCAACAGGGACTGTACTGCAAAGAGCTGTCCCAGAGAGCTGCAATTCCATTTGGTATAAACAGCAGCACTAAGGAAAACCTGTTCAGGAACAGAAGGAAGTCCCTTGGTCCAAAACAAAGATTCTGCTGAGATAATTCTAGCATTTGCAACTCTGTACAGCTGAACTGCTGTCTTGAGGCCAAGTGCCTAAACAGCATCTCAGTCCGTTTTAGGCACTGTCACAGAGGATGGAGTGTGGACTTCACACAGGACATCATGCAGTGGCAGAAAAAGCTCTGTTAGTGCTGTATGGGGACCACAGATCTTTTGTATTTCATTCACTGATTACCAGAGCAGGGCAGAGAGAAGGAAACAGAGAAAGGACATAATTCAGATGACCTAAGTACCCACAAAAAATATAAAACTTATTATGGCAGTCTATTATTATAGAAAGAATCCCTTTGATTAAGCATTACTCAAGCTATTCTTCCACTTGAAATCACCAGGAAAAGATTACTGTATCTGTTGAAGCATGACAAACTCATTTTTAAGTCTACCATGCATCATAGTCACTGTGTATGTATTAGAGTAAATACAGATATATTCAGGAAACATCATGTCTTTCAGCTTGTCAGCAACTTACACAGGCACGTTTTCAAGTGAAACCTATTTCTGTGGACAGCTTTTCTCACAGAAGTTCTTTGTTTATTAGTACTCATGTATGCAAATTGCAGAACTTGCACACACATATGGATTCATATACAAAGTCTATGTGCATGTAGTTCCTCGATAAAATTTACTGCAAAGTGGTTAAAGATTTAAAAATTCCTCACATTAATCCTTAATCTATTAATATTATTCCTAATACACAACTCACACCTGTTCTGAAAAAGCCGTACAACAAAAATTCATATGCCCTTCAGGAGGCAAAGATATAAATAAAAATAGTGATGTATTCTACAAGATATTTCTATTAAAAAAGTGTTCTGATTGTTTACTGGAAACACTTGCATAAGTAGAGACATTTATATTTCACTTTTGAAGGGTTTTGTTTGGGGTCTTTTTATGTTGTTTTAGTGTTTTACACAGATATTTCTAGATGCTGATGCAATGCCATCAAAATCAGAGTAACTTTTGTACTCCCAGATTTTCCAGTTAGGCAATTACTTCTGCAATGTTAGTATTCACTTTGATGTTAAAATACATTTAAAATGTCTCATAATCGTATTTTCTAAAAGGAAATCACCAAACAATACACAGAGAATGAAGACATCATTATTAGACACTTGTAAAGTAAAACAGTACTGCATTTGCTGAATTTAAAAAGCCACAAAGAAAGAAACAATTTTAATCCAGTAGGTGGATCTCCAAAAGAGACTGAATAACAGCATTGTGGTTTTCCTTTAAGAGATCACACTAAATCTGCCAAATTACCAAACACACAGCTGGCCTTAATGCACAGGCCTTATATGCAACCTCCTTCAGTATTTGGAGAAGTTTTGAGTGAAGTAAGGATAATAGAATGGTCAACTCAACATAACCACTAAAACGATAAAAGATTTTTAAAGAAACCTGGAAATACTCAGCACTCAGATGTAACTGGATTTGAAATACCAGTAGTTGCTCAGTTTCCGCCTCTCCTTTGCTATTCTGAAGGGTTTAGCACAAAGTTCTGAATTACAAAATAACTTTGTATAAGATAATATGTTTTAGAATTACAGAAGCCACAGCAATCAAGACGTGCAAGGGTCAAAAGGCAGATTAGGTATGCTAAGAAGATAGTTATGTTAAAAATTGTACCTTAACTTCTGTTAAAAACATCATATATTTCTCAGCAAAATTCTTAATCTGCATTTCTGAGACTTCAAATCCTTTTAAGTATCTTCCTTTTTCAGGTTCAAAAAAGTTCTATTCCACAGAAAAAAATTATTGGAAACATACTGACAAATCCACTTGCTGTAAATTGAGACCAGTTTAATAAAATATCATCCTTTAAAACAGACTGAAAAATACCAGTGCAGTTGTTCAAAACATGGGGTTTTTTTCTGTTACCCAGCGGTCATCTGACACCTCAGTTTCTATATTCCTCTTTCCACAACTCCTCAATTCAGCATGACTTTCAGGCAGCCTGGTTTTATTTCTGTGAACCTATGAAACAAGAAAAAAAGAAGCTTCAACATGTATATGCAATGCCATCACCTTCAATTCTCATCAAACATATGGAAGGTGCTAAGGTCCTCAGTCAAGTATATGTGCATGTGAGAGTCAGGAAATCAGCATTATGTGATCAGCAGATGTGACACTGAAGAAGGGTTTTTCAGTGTCTGGAGATATGAAGACCTGGAAAAAGCAGAAACTAAGATGAAGATCCGAGCAAAGAAAAAGCTGCCCAGTATTCCTGGTTATATTAATTCTGTTCCTCTATTCCTGTTCCCCTTTCATTCCCTCTTCTTTTGAAACAGATTTTCATCCTTCTATTTTGTGGAAGCCAAGAAAGAAATGGGAAGTCATTGCTGGTTTTGAGTCTCACCTTCCTACACTGCTCTATATAAAAATCAGCCAACACATTGATGCCAGCCCAGACTTACTAAATTGCTATCCCTCATAAACTGAATACAAATGCAAGTATTGCAACAAATAAAAAGCAGGATTAACAACTTTTCACAGTAAAACTAGCAATCTTGAATGGAAATATGGAATTAAACTATCTCAGAGGAAAGGAATTAACATTTAACAGGTACTACACAACTGCATCAGATTTGTGAAACAACTGAGTTAATTTAATCTGAAACAGCAGACCTGCCCTAATCTGTGCAGTAGTTTAACAGCATTCTAAAACTAAACTTCAATTTTCAGTTATTTAAATGTGGTTCAAGAAAAAAAATTTATCAGTAACAAAAATCTAAACTCACCTGAAGTTGTGGCTTGTGAGGTATCGGATAGCTGCTGGTCTGATGCGAGCAACTCCTCCCTGACTATGGCTTCCTCTTCCCGTGATAACACTGAGATATGGTTTACCACCACTCTGCTGGTACTCTGCAACAGCAGGAATTGCAACAGTTAAATTTCTCCTCAGCAGAGACTTGGCATGCGGTGTAAGCCTTCCATGCATTCCTCTGAAAACTCTCACTACTCATTTGGAGCTTTGTTTTCCCATGATGATATGCATATTTTAGATACAAATAGCAATTTTCTCCCATTTTGAAAAAGTCAAACTTTTGAAATCTAGATTGCTTGCAAAATGCATATTGTAATCATCACAAAATCCCTCCAGTTTCATAAAAGCTTTACTGTTTCTGTCATCTAATATTCAACTGGAATTTACATTCTGTGATATAAATTTAAATTACAAAATTAAAAGAGGTAGGTGCCATTCACTGAATTTTTAAGTGGTGCTTCTGTATTGTTTCATATTTTATCTTAAATTAATGTGAATAAAGAATTAACATTTTATTGAATAAAGAAATTAAGAAGAAAGAAAATATAAATCCAGCTTTTGACACTTATGCCACATTATTTCGACTATCTTCTGCTATGCTGGAGCATGGAATTCAACAGATCAACACATTCCATGAGTTTTATTAGGGCACTTAGCCATGATAACAAAAGAAATCGCTCTCTTCCCAGAAATAACAGCAACCTAAATTGATGAAGAGTTTGAAAAAGAGGAAAAAAAATTAAACTGGATTCTCACAACTAGATTTGCCAGTTTGGAATTATCAGTTCACATGATGTGTTTTTTCAACTACTCTCCCCCACACAGTAACTTTATCTAGGTTTTATATTTATTTACTGTTAATTCTGGCAGCAAAAGGAAGTTCCCAGTATTGATCCTTTTCCCATGTACATACAGTGAAATTAACTTTTTTTTTTCAGACTTAGGTAAATAGACGGAACAGAGAGCCCCTACTATCGATTTCAGCATTGCTGATTTAAGTACAGTTCTGGAAATTTAGTTCTAAAAAGCATTAGGTTACAGTTTAAATTGCACAAATGTCATTGCAGGAGTTGCACCAGATAATGGAATTTAATTATCTCTAGTGCATATTGAAAGACAAGAGATATCTAAAGCCCCACTGAACACTTTTATTTATACTCTGTGGAGTAGCTGCTTCAAAAAATCCGGTTTGTGTGGCAGTACCTTGCGTAAGAAATATTTGTTACAGAAGCATTCCCAGTGTGCTTAAATTTAGAGGGTAAACTGGTAATGCAGAAAATTGATCTTTTTACAGCATGGACACTCATGAAGTACTTGAACTCTCCACTACGAGAAAAAATGAGCTCTCAAGCAAAACTGCATAAAATGACATTTCTGGAAGCAGCAGCATTCTGATCTCAAGCGATGCTGCCAACAAACTGATATAAGTTTCTGAAAGGTAGCTCAAATCTCACACTTTCATGTAGAAGTTGAAGACAATATCATCACTGTTGTTACAATTACAACACAGTAATTTTTCTTTTGCGATTATAAAAGCAACATAGTTGTGACAAAGCAATGCAATGGGGACACATATGGTTGCATCATCATCTCAGTAAAAAATGTCATGAAGGACAGACCAAGTATTCAATAATAGTAATAAAAAGGGATAAAACACAAGGAAGAAGATTACAAAGAAGCAGGGGGAGGGAGGCGAGACAGAAAGCAACAAAAATCATTGTCATGTTAAAGAAAAACAATTCCACTGGGGTACTTTGAAAACAGACAACACAAAGCCTAGTTGTTTTTAACATACATGTTATTAAAGCACATTCATTCCCTCTAATATTGCCATGTATCATGATTTCTTCTCATCATGAGAAAAATTTTTAGGGGTAAGAATTATTACCTAAACCCTACCTTCACTTTTTTCCTGGAGTACTCTGGACAATTGATTCACAGCTTCATCCACATGGAGACCATGCAAATCCAACACATTCATAGGCAGCAAGGAAGTATTTACTCTCTCAAAGATTTGCACAGCAGCAGCATGGTTAGCTTCTTTCATCTTCTGCTCATGAAGGCGACCCTTTATTCATAAGCACAGCGACTATTACACACCAAGAAATAATTCTAGCTCCACACTGCTCAGTGGTTTCAAAATGACAGCACTGGCAGGGTGCTTTTAGTTCAACTTTGAACTAGTAAAATTTATAATTCTAGCAGAACTTCTGCACGATGCTCAGTGAGACCTGCTCACAAGAAGATTTCTGTTTGTGAGAAACTACACAAAGCTGGCACAAAGAAGACATAATAACAAAAGCCTTACAAAGAGGAAAAAAAAGGCAGAAAAGGCACAAAATCATAAGGTCTGTACATGAGCTAACAAGTTACACTCCATAATGAGCTGCAAATTTATTTTCCTAACAATAGATTTGTTATTTCCTGCGAGTATTTTGCTAAAATTATGATGAAACAGTGTCAGAGAAACTCCCCAACAGGTTAGGAAAAGCCTGCTGACTGTTGTATTTGAGGTTAATTCTTCCAAATGCATTCCCAAAATTTCAGACAAGCCAGGGGTAAATAATTATAATTGTAATAATAATAATAGTAGTACTATCTATCATCTCTCCCAGTACTTTTTGACATATTTTATGACTGACAAGGTCAGTAAGTCTCTTCTGGAATGAGGGCAAGGAGCAGTACAGTTAGTCACCTTACTACAGAGTGAACAAGTACCAACTCCTTGCCACGAACCTTGCAATGGTAGTATCTGAGAGGTCAAAGCATCAAATTATGTCCTTGAAGATCTGTAGGCACAGTCTAAAAAAGAATGGAAGGAACTCCAGGTATTGGACTGACAAAGGCTCAAGAGAACAAAAGTGAAAACCTGTCTTACACTTTCTTAAAATGGATCACCTGAAGTGTGTTAGTGTCAGACCCAAGACAGCAGCTCTGTAACCCACTTGCAAAGGATTCCCAAGACAAAGGCCACCAAGAATAAAGTATTTTTTATTAACAAAGATAGATTAGTTTGCCTTTTTATTACCTAAAGGAAAGTATATAATAAATAAATTTCAATAGATTTACAATAGATTGTATTTGTTCTTATGGATAAGAACCAAAGTAAGGACTTGAAATTACATTTCTATTTAAAATCCTGCACATCTTTGTCTCAAAACTTCAAGAATATATGAAATAGGATAAAACACATAAAAACCATAAAAAGTTCATTATAAAAATTGATAATCTGTACTTCCTACATGCACAGTAATGACCTAAACATTTAGAGTTACAGCACTTGCATGAAAGGTTTTTGAATAAGCAAATTCAAGTGATTTATTATTACATTTTTGTTCTGTCATAATACAATTCAAAGTTTAGAATTAAATGCTTCTATACTGTGAATTCTTGCTGAATTTTTATATACTATTAGATCAGGGGAAAACTACAGCCTTTGAAGATACCTGTAACACATTTTTTAAGCATGATGTCAAGGGACATGCTTAGTGCCTGTGAAGGCACTAAGAAGCCAATGTTGAGGAACTTTGATTACAAGAAGAGATGAGACTTAAAAGCAAGAATAGGATCAACAGCACTGATCAGCAGTACTCAAACTGGTGCATACTAAGAAATGTGCCTGAATCAAGACCAAAGAGCTTGTGCTCCAAGGCCAGAGCATGCAAGACTGATCAGCAGCAGATCTACAGTCCATAACCAGATGTATCATGAAAAGCATGACATACACACCTCATTTATCCCAACCCAAGACAGACTGTAGCCATAAAGATAGTCAGAATGAAGAAGCGAAGACAGCAGGCAGCAATCTTGCCCAAGATTTATGGAGGATGAAGCAAACAAGATTCTGTGGCAAAAGATGACATCTTAACACCTGTCTGACTCCTATAAAGTACAGAAGATGTGTCTAAGAACAGTTCAGCACCAACATATACAGAGGATTCAAAAAAATTATGTTTGTTGCAGTCCATGTCACACTCCAGTGAACCTAGCCAGATCACTTGGACACAAATCTTGGTGTTTACAAGGATGTGAAAGAGATCTAAGACAAAGGAGCATGTGTGACTAAGCACTAGATAGCACCTTTCATGAGGTCTCACACCAGATTTGGTTAGATTAGCTTCCTGTGCCAGTATCATTACTAGTGGAAGCAAATTTACTTGTGATTGTCAATATAATACAGAGGGAACAGTGACCAAATTCATCAGCTCTAGCAGGCATGATGTTTTCCTTATCACTTCCAACTCAGGGTTTAAATACCTCACTAAGTTCAGACAAAAAGCACAATGTTTTTGTTTACCTGATGTGCATAAAATGCCGCCACAGGCTTCATACCCATGCGATAGGCCTCTCCAGCCTTTTTCAAACATTCCTGTCTCTTTTGCTGGTGACAAAAAGCTTCTGCTCTTAAATCATCATATTGTGGATACTCAAAGTCTTGAAACATTTCACATAAAGGATCATCCTCTTCCTTACTTTTTTTTGCCTGTAGGAATTCATATTGTTGAAGTTACAGGTGCATTTTAGGGCATTTTCATTTGCATCGTTTTGGCTATGTTTGTAACTATGGTTAAAAAAATATAAATACCTTCTTGTCACGGTTCTTTGCAGCACTGTAGGAAGAAACAATTTCATTTTGCTGAGCAGTTTCTTGAGCTATAACTGTTTGTACAGGATCTGCCTCCAGAACACAGTTCAGAAACTGTTCAGTTTGCTCTAAAGAGTAGCTGTAAAGGATAAATAAAGTGTGTGACTTTACAAATATATATTAATAGCTGCTATAGTTATCTAAATTCATTATAACAAACATCGATATTGTTACAGAACTGGATTACAATGAAAATAAACACTGGAATGGAATATTCCAGCTTATTAAAGAAAGGCTTGCAAACTCCTTGTAGGGCATTACTGGCATCAACACACATGCATTCTTGGTCAACTGAAACATAACTGAGGGGCACTTGAACATTAAAAGGAAAATTACATAACTGAAATAAATTGCATCCTACCTTAATCAAAGAGATATTAATAAACGCTGCTCTTTGGGCTGCGTAAGATAGTTCATCTTAAATCTTCTCTGGTCAGGGTTAGATAGTTCAAACTAATTTAAAACTAGCTCAGTTTTCTGAAACCCTAATGAGGGAAGATCCTTGTATTTTTAGTCAAACTTTGTTATCAAATTTAATTAAGACATTAGTTGCCAACAGCTTTCTAATAAGCCGGTTTTCTTCTTTATTCTTGCTCTTTAGTAAGCTAACAAGAACAGACTGATTAAAAGTAAAGACAGATTTGGGGAAAGGCAACACTATGAGGACAATTTTGAATGTGAAAAATGAGATGGTGAAATGTTTGAATTATAAAAATGGATGAAGGATATATTTTAAGCAGGAAAGATTTTTATAACAACCTGGACACGCAGCATGACTGACAAGTAGGTATGCAAACCCATATGTAGAGACAGACATTCAAATGGCCAAGGATGAAAAAAGATGTTTCTCTTGAAAAAAAAAGTTCACTTCACAGAAACTTGGATTTAAGAAGGAAGACATATATCCCAGAAACATAATGCAGAAGGGAGAAAGAGAATGT
>NW_005054297.1:9754443-9768514 GCF_000277835.1 Geospiza fortis | reverse complement strand
CATAGAGAGATGGTTCATTCCCTCAGAGCAGCTGCAGTAACCAGCAAAGTACTCACAGGTAACACCAGGTAATGGTCGTGTTTTCCTCTTGGGCAGATGTCATTTCCTGCAATCCTACTATTACCACACGCACTCATTTCTCCCACTAGATTTAAACCCCAGCTCTCAAGAAAATATGCAGTTCCACTGACAGTCAGGCAGTGGTCAATAGCAAGAGACATTCTTCTCCCAGTGAAAGAAACTGTCTATTCTGTCCTAAAAAGAAATGTGTCTAAACTGAGTTTTATACCCTTTTTGCCTTTAAACCAGCTAGCTTTTATTTAGAGTAACAAAAAGCACTACTTTGCAAAAAGCCATTCTTTAGTAGCATCTTAACTCTCAATATTTATGACTGTAACTGAGTACCATTTTTACAAAAAAGTAATAGGATTTCTTACTTGTTGTCCCTGAAGACATCCATTAAGAAATTTTGATTAATAGTTGGAAACATCTCAAAAAGTTGCTTCTCCTTTAGTTTAGCAGCACAGTCTTTTCTGGCTGTAGAAGGAACACGATTCTACCCAGAAGAAAAAAGAAATATATTAAAAGTTCTTCATTAGAAAAAAAAATACAGTAAAGGTGGAGCCAATCCAACTTTGCCATTATTTGTTACAATTTAAAAAGTATCTTCTCAGTTGGTATGCACCCACAGCAATGACAATGTGGCATACCAGCCTGCCACACTGATCAGCATAAAGTAAGGACAGGTGAGTTGTATCATACACCACTGCAGTACTCTGCAGTCTTTTGAAGTAATGCAGCTGAAGGTCCCCCATAATTTGGACAAAGTAAAATGAGGATTTTTAGGAGGGATTTAGGTTTTGGAATTTATTCCCCGCCAGTCCATTCAGTCCAGTGCTAAACTTGTGCAAAGTCCATCTCTTCTCTATACTGAGGGCCTGGGGTTGAAAAAATACCTTATTATTAAGCAGCATAAACAATTTTGGTTTGATGTATCAGAAGCTGTGTCTATAATAAATATTCTTAATTGTCATCTGAGAAGGTGACATAATTATAACCTAGAATCAATTGGACTGATCGTCCAATGTTCAGATTTAAAAAAAAAAAGAAAAAAAGTGATCAAAATAAAGCCAAGATCCATGAATTCAAACTGAAAGTAAAGCTGTGAACGTGGCATTTGTTGTTATCAGTAGGGCACATACATGCAGTTCAAAGAAAGAATCCACGAGCCATTTTCCAAGTACAGGCTAATTCATACAACTTTCTACACCAGTTCAGAGCTTCTCTACTTTAGGACAGCTGCTTATCAGAGACCATTACAAATAAGAATCCCTGTTCTGAACATCAGTGGGGCAGTAGAGGGCAGTATCAGGCACAAGCCAAACAGGCAGGGTACAGGAATTCTGTGCGGAAAACAAAGAACTAGTCAAAATCTATTAAAGAGTTATTTTAGAAGTGGGTACACAACCTTGTTGAAGATTAACCTCAATTACTTATTTTAATGTCTCATCTGTTAGGAATATTGTGGGTTCTCCTAACAAAAAAATACATTACAGCCAATTCAGTACACTTCTAGACAAGGCATGAAGCCAACTAAGAACTTTTTTTTTTTTATATTGCTGTCACAATGAAAAGCATGGAAGATCACATTGATCTTTGGTTTTAGCTGAGCAACCAAAAAATAATTCAACCAAACACAAATGCTAGCCTGGATAGTGAAATGCAGCATGATCTATGTGAAACAACCAAAATATTATATTCTAAATGAGACTGTATTTTTCATACAGAAGCATCTACCTCAAGCAAACTTCTGTATCACAGTTATCAAGAATACTAATTGGCATGCATTTGTCTCACAAATTCAAGCTGTAATCAGCAACACAGGGATAAGTCACCAAATAAGACATACTCTATTTCACTGTAAGTAATTAATCTAAACCACATTAAAAAATGGTGCTATCCATACCAGGTCCTCTCTCTCCTGCATCGCTATTTCTTCAGAAATTATTTGCCTGAGAGAAACTTTCTGAATCTGAGCATTCCAGTGATCCATAAATGGAAAAACGTCTGATGTTGCTGGGGTTTTTGTCTGTATATCATTAGATGTGTCTGCAGCCAAGCTCGATTTTTTCTTCTGTATTTTGCTGTCTGCATTCTGAGATAACAGCACTTCTGAGTCATCTGTATCTATCTGCTGAAACACTGTAGGACATTCAAAAGCAATAAAAGTAGGGTGACAAAACACTTATTAGGTTATATATACATGCAATGCCAAAATAATTAAGACAAGTTTTTCAATCTATACAGTTTGAGTTTTGTTAAAACAAGATTATTAATGCTAAAACAAAACCCAACACATTGCTTTCACCTTCTCCACTTCCATTTTCCAAAGACTGATCATCTTTATCTATTTTGTGAAACAAAAGAAAATCATCAGACTTGCTCACCAAATTTTCAAGTGCTAAGACATACCTTACAGCTGTAAATCACCTTGCACATACATTAAGTGGGGGCTTGTTTGCTTTTATAAAAGAATCACTGACTCCTATGTTTACCTGCCTTTCTTCTAGAACTTAAGGACAGATGCTTAATAATCTCGTTTTCCACTTCTACAACTTAATGGCAACAGCATTGTTTGGTCACTAGTTTGCACCCACATTGCAGTCCAAGTCTGCAGTGGGGTTCTGCCATAGAGGGACACTTCTTCTGGGAGCTGAATGAAAACTGGACTGCAAGAGATGTTAACACTTTTTGAACAAGGCATCCATCTTCCTGCTAAAATCACCTCTGATGAACAATGTGTCACTGTTCTATTCCTGACCTCCCTTCGTCACCTGCAGAAATCTTACTCTGCAAGTAATTTTCTGGCTGTTCTTTTTCTTGCCACAGAGAATTCCTACCAAACAACTGTCTGCTTCAACCAGAGCTTCTCCAAGTTTTCTGAATGACACAAAATTATAGGCTTTATCTGGAACTAGTGATTCTGCTTATAATCAACTCCTCTCCCCTCCCCCACACATCATAAGAGATTGGTAAATGGATCCAAAGGCAATAAAATTTAGTCTAATAAATAAAGTCATCATTTTTCAACGGATGGAGTATTTTCAATCTAAAATTTCAAATAATTAAATGCTTTTATAATGAACATTAAGTATTTTTACAATTAAAAGAAATACATGACATACCTTCTGCAGATGACTTACATGATTCATCTCTCCTCTGACGCTTCTAAATAAAAATAGTAAAATCATGAATGTTGTAAGTTATGAATTTTGCAGGAAAACTTTGCAAGTGTTAGCTTCTAATTAAAGCAGTTTCAAAATAAGGTCTCACAATATTTCTCAAAGATTCAGTATTTTAAAAAAATATATTTAGGAAAAATAATTCTGAAGTGAAATTTGTAAGCTGAAATTATCTTTCTAAAAACACATCAAACCAGAGAAACATGCCCCACTGCTAAGACTTCACAGCCTTAATTACATAAACCAAACAAAAATTTAGCCAAAAGGCATTCCAGAGCTGTAAAGGAACATAAGTAGAGAACTCATTGCAATTATTGCACATGGAGATGTTTTATATAGAGAATAATTAATCAAACAATTGTTTTTACAGGTCAAAAAACCAATAAGGATTTTTGGCCAGCAGAATTCCTCATCAATCTTGTAGTGAAATTGTGCACTATGATCCTTCTTTTTAAGAATCTTGTTTTCATGATGAGGCACTCATAACATCCCTTAAAGCATCTTTCAGTAGCTCCAATGATTATGACATACTGATACACTCCACACATTTTACAAACTACTATTACATTTTATCATTGTTCTTGCAAAGATAACACCTTTAGACCAAGACACATGTAGACAAATGGTCTGACAAAATACAGGCATGCCAGAATGCATCATAAACAAGAAATCTACTGACCAGAATAGATTCTTTCCATTTTTCATGAATCACTTTTGCCAAATTCAGATCAATATGAACAACACAATCCTCAACAGTTAGTGATCCTTGAGGAACAAAGAGAATATATTCATTAAAAGCATTCTATAAAAACTTATGTAAGCAATTAAAGTACAGTATCCTAGACTTATTAACTTTGGATATTCTACATAAACTGGTCATGCCTAAAAAAAACTTCTAAACAAAGAAGCACATTCCACAGAAATTGTTTTCAGGTGTTCAAAAACTCTGAAAGGCTAGGAAAGAAACAAGTTAACATTAACTGTATATTGTTGAAACATGACTACCTGGACAACGGTATTTTTCCTTCTCTTTTCAGTTTTTCTAGCAGACCCTTCTTTTACAAAGCCATTGTTAATTGAAAACAACAGTTTCATCCACGAAACTGTGATTCCCCCCGTTCCATTGCAATCCACATGGCAAGTGCTTTTCTGTAAAACATACCCACCACAGCCCAACAGCAGTCACATCCCTCCTTTCCAACACAAACTCAGAGAGACAAACACCAAGCATTCCCCCAAAATCTAAAGGAAACAGCAGAAATTATCATGGTATCATAGCAAATGATATAAAAAAATCAAAACCTTTTTCCTAAAAAGGGTATTTCTCACCCTTTCAAAAATAAAAAAAAACCACAAGAAGTATGTATACGTCAAATAAAAATTTTGGGCATACTTCAGACACAATAAAACACTTTTCTGCTATAAAAAACAAACTTTTTTTTTTAAGGAGGTAGGCATATAAGGCAAAGAGGCCAGTAATCAAACCCACCAATAAATCAGGTATCCAGGGTTTCACATAAAGCAATCTTCAAGATGAAAGATGGAAATGAGAGAAAAAAGGAAAAAGTGTGGATAAAAAAGAGAGAAAAACATCAAGCTTATATTCCTCCTATTTTCTTTTTTTCCTTTTTCTATCACTCTTTAACTTTTGAGATGCATGTTCAAGCTGCTTATGGCTTCCTAAACCATAATCTGCCAGCAGACAGGTCTGTTGTCATCTTTTAAGTACACAACCAAGTTCATCTCCCTTAACCATCCATCTTCTTGTTCATCAACTTATGTGATGCCTAAAGTTTTTTTTTTCCCTTTCTTCTTTCCTAATCAGCCACAATTTGCATATTCCTTATCATCTAAATATCTCTTCAGAGTTTGAATATAACCTCAAAGGCCTGTTGCTCAGAATGCAAATAAGCCAATATATTTTCTTTTTACTTTGAAGTTTGTGCATGCAAAAAGACAAAGGCAGAAGGTAGCACTACTGCACTTATATTTTATGCCATGCTTAGTTCAGTTTCATTTTTGCATTAACATCAACTGCCAGTATCATGAGGAGTTACAGGAATCTACTCCCTAAAAATCAAGCATGAAGGGAAAAAAGGACAGGCAAAAAAAGAAAGGTTTACTACCCAAATAATTTTTTTTTCATAAAAACATATATATAATTACACCATACCTGCATCAATGCCAACAGGTCCAAATATCTCTTTCAGCTGGAGTGCCAATTCAGGAGGCAACGTTAGTTCTAGGCAATCTATACTGAAGGCTGCATGTGATGCTGGTATAGGGCTTTGTCTCTTGGCTTTAGTTGCAGCCCAGCTTGGAGTGTCAATTTCTTCTTTACCACATATCTCCCTGGAATTCTCCTGAGTTTCTTTATCCATCTCCAGTTCTTTACTGCTGCTAGGACCAACCAGAGGTGCACGATCCATTTCCAGTAACAAACCAGTCCCTTTGGAATTTTTGGCATTGCTTTCTGAAGGGTTACTGTCACTTTCATTGTTTAATTCAGATTTCAAATTGGTAGAAGTTGTGTTAGGATCATGAGGCAAAGCTGCATCAAGTTGTAAAAGTGATAGCTTATTTACAGTTTCTTCAAGAGGACTCTCACTCCCTCCCTTCTGCCTTCCTGGAACAGACAGCTCAATGACACCTGCTGCTGAGCTGCTTGTGTTAGTTCTAGGGGCTGAATCCACAGAATTTTTCACTTCCACTGAATTATCCGATGAGGTAGCAGTGAATGAGTCAGAAACATCAGCACTTGTCACAGCTGTCTTGGTAGCCCTGCTTTCTGCAATGCTGAGTGGTGAGTCCTTGCTTTCTGAAGTCTCAAAGGTATCACCAGCCCCAAGTACTTGTGGGGCTTGTTTGCAGTCTTTGAGATTCTCATCACAGTTTATACTTGCCTTGAAATCAAGGTCTGTGGCCACTGGCTCAGCTTTGCCTACCTGAAAGCTCTCAGTATCAACAGCTTTACGTAACTTTTCATCAGAGTCTAACAGCAGACCTGTGGCCCAGTCTATGTCTTTGTTACATCTTTCATACAGATCTTTCAGAGCTTCAAATGAAACAGACTCAAAGAGCTTACAGAGTGTATCTAGTTTTTCAGACTCATCAATATTGATAAGCTCACTTTCCTCCACAAAAGTACTTTTATCATATGTAACTCGATAGGGTATTTTTTCCTGACAATCTGAGACATTGCCTACGTCTTTGGGTTTGAAGCCATCTAACCTCCCATGAAGTATTTTTGTTGTCTCAGGAAAAAGCATTTTCTTTTCTAATCTCCACAGGAGAGCAAAGTCCTGTGATTCAGTCTGTGAATAGCTACTTTTTTGCCTACATAAGTCTGTTTCCTGTTTCTCTTCTGCCAGGTTAAGTTTAGACAAGTGGTCCTCTTCTCTGGGATGTTGCAAGCTGCTGTTTCTAAAAGTGAGGGCTAATTTGTGATGTTTCCTTGTTCTCTTACTTTGCTGGGATTTTTCCTCACTTACTGTTTCACTACCTACTATTTCCTCTTGGTGTACAGGCAAACTCCTTGTATCTGGTTGCTCTTCAGTGTTCACAGGTGACCCATGAATCACATGTACAGTTTCAAGAGCATTCATATTAGTGTCGTCTTCAGTATTTTTGTCTTCATCACACTGATTTAAATTTGTCTTTCTCATTCTCCTTGACCTTTGCTGTCTCTGTTCTAATGAGGCTGAGACAGGCCAATATTCTAACATTTGCAATTCTGGTGTAACTTTATCTGAACTAACAGAGTAACAGCTACAGGGCAGACTTTCATCCTCATGCCCTTTCTCAACAGTACATGTCTCAGGCAGGCCCACTTGCTCTTCACCTATCTCAGAATACTGCTGACTGGGAGCTTCACCTTCCTTAACACTCTTCAGAGGAGATTTTTCTAGTCTTCTAGATCTTTTGACTCTCTGTCCCATTGTTTGTTCCATGGGCCAGTCACCCAGAAAGTTTAGTAGTCCTGGTTTTCCTGATGTGCCAAAAGCCAAAGCGCTTGGTTCCACCCTGTTACTTGTTTGTGTTGATTTTGGTTCCATACACATTCTGCCCAATTGTTCAACTGCAGTTTGAACTTTGAGACTGTTGTTATCACTGTGTTCCTCAGCTCCACCTGTGTGTAAGTTCACAGTCTCTTCAGCTGGAATTACATCAACCTCATCCATTTCTGCTTCAGTATTTTCTTCTGCTTTTAATCCCATTTCTTCTTTCTTCTCCAAGGGCAGCTCTCTTTTGATGCAATCTGATAAATTAATTTCCAAGTCATCTTGAACAGTGCTGTTCTCAGAATTGTGTTCCACAGAGATATTTTCCATTTCTTTTTCCTCTTTCTGAAAATGCTTGGGGTCACAACTACTTTCTAATGTTAGAGAAATACTGGGAGAAGTTTTATCAACTTCAGCTAATTCAATAGGCTCCACCTCAGAAGCAAAACATTCTTCTTCCTTTACATCAGAATGTGCCTCTCTCTTTCTGAAAGACAAATTGGAATGAAATATAAACCCATTTCAAACCTTCTTAAAATATTTGTCTACATTTTTAACTCCAGTTAGAGATAGCATAGAGAGTTTAACCTAGTTAGACTTCTAGTAGAAGGAAAACAAATTTATAACTAGCTGTAACTCCAACACTCCTCAACAAAAAAGGAGCTAAGTAAAGATGAACTTTAGTAAGTACTTTCTTAAGTAACTTTCTTTTGTGCTCTTCTTACTAGAGCACAGGGCTAAGAACACTTTCTCAGGCGTCTCCCCCCCATCCCATTTCCAGCATTCAGTTTTGTACCAAAGTACTTTGCTGCCAGAAACTTCCTCACTCAGATCAGCAAGTCTGGTAAATATACTTTTATCTAGTGACTGTTGCTCTCTCCTCTTGGCTTAATGCTAAAGACAGTCTAGACATTAACTAGGAGAGAACGTGCCATTTCTTGTCAAACCATTTTTTACAATCAACTACATTCCATTATAATTTCAAATACATCACACATGCAAAACCCAAGTGAAATAACAACTGAAATAAAACCTGATTTCCTGTGTGTGTCCTAGTTTTGGCCAGAACATGGAGGTTATTTTATACCACCTCACATCATTGCTGGAGCAGGAATGGGAAGAGGAAGGGGGAGCAAACGAGCAGTGAGTGTGTGGTTTGGGAGTCTCAGGGGGGGCACTGAGCTGGGGTTTGCCATTCCTGAGCAGGACACTGTGCGCTACAATACACAGCACAATCCAGACTGGCAACTACAGAACAGTCCTGGATACAGCCAATGGAAACCTGGGCAAGTTTAAACCAAGTATACTGAAGAGCAAGTAAAACCTGTTACTACTGCACAGAGAATACAACTTCTACCACCAAGATATAATCTAATATCAACATACAAACTTGGAAATTGTCATTTGCTCTTATTTGGGACAACATTCTTATAAAAAACAATTTAGAGATTTTAAGTGCTTTTTATCTATAGCATACATCCAACAACACATTTCTAAGATAACAGCAAGTCAGGAAAGACTGGCTTCTTGAAAAGTAACACTGCCATAATGGGAGGCTTTCAAAAGCATTGGAAAGTTGACTAGATCCCTTGACTACTCATTTCTGACAATCCTGAAATTCTTAAAAATTAAAAATCTATGCAGGGATTTTTTGTGTTACTTAACTGGCTTTTTTAATGCATTCACCATTCGACATTATTACCCAGGTTTTGTTGCTAAGAAGCTAAAAGACTACATTTTTAGTCTTTTATTTGATGCTATAAAGCTAGTGAAAGAATCTAACCTCTGGCTTTCCTCCTGACAAGGATCTTCGCTCCAACCAGCAGCTTCTGATTTGTCTGGAACTGAAGAATCCAATATTGATCTCACAGTAAGGCAGCGTTCATACCGTTCCAACATTCTTTTAATCTTTTCTTTAGATACACCATGAATGTTTCTCCTATGAATTGAAAATAAACAAATATAAAGCCATTTCAAATTTCTGTATTACAATGACAAAGGAGAATAATTTAATAGATTTACAGTAAGACTAACCAAAGAATTCAGGGAGCCAGATGAAAAGCTGTGAGACAGCAATTCTTTCTGTATCAGCGCACTAAGGCATTGCAAACAGGGCACATCAGACAAATTGCTGCTCCACTTTTCTACCCCATCTGGTCTCCCTGTACTGCAGTTAGTTGGATGTTTTGCATAACACCAAAATCTGAAACTGTACTAATGATGCATCTTCCTCAAATAAGTTTCAGAAAACACACTATATCAGATCCTGACAGTGATGCAGGATACCAAACTGGGCACAGAAGACTTCTGAATTCAGTCTTCTTTCCTTGGTTTTGCTAAACAAAGAACTCGTTGAGCCTCGAAGAAGACCTATTCACCTATTATTCTGGACACCCTTTGGCCAGAAATTTTCACTCACTCTGTTAAGCACCAATTAGCACTGTGTTCTGCTGCAGCGCCACCTAGAACAAGTGAATCTTGCCAAGGATAGTAAAAGAGAAATTGACAATACAGAAGAAAAAGTTTAACTTTTATTTTAAAAAGGAAAATAATCTACCTTACCTCACTTTAAAAGCAGCCAACCTTAAGCTAATCATGCAAATTCAGATGACAACAGATAGTATAAAATCAGAAAAGAACTTCTGTTGGAAGGGACCTCTGGAAGTCCCATACTTCAGTCTCCTACTCAGAGGAAGTACAGCTAGGTCAGGTTGTCCAGAGCTTTTTGGCTGATTTTGAATATCCGAAATGACTGAAAGTTTATAAACTCTATGGGCAAACTCTTTCAGTACCTAACCACCTTTAAAGTAAATGTTGGGCTTTTTTTAAATGTAGTCTAGAGTTCGAACTTGATGATGTTTGGTTTGTCCTATCCCTGCACAACTCTTTTTGGTCTTCTCTATAATGTTTCAAAAGGTAGCTGAAAACAACACAATTATTCTTCTTCAATTATCTCTGCTTAAGGCTGAATAAACTACTATTGCTCAGTTCCATATCACCTGCTTATTTGCTAAGAGTGCACTCTGTCCCCACATCCAAGTCATAAAAAGGACATTAAAGAGCTGCAGTCCCTCCCCAGAGGGACACAGGCCTTCACTTTGCTCACACAACATTTGAACCTGGCATCTAGCCAATTTTCTCATCATATTTTCTTATGTTTTATTATTCACTTACATAGGGTTTATGTCTTGCTGATTTCAGCCCTAAGTAATAGAGTGTCCTGCTAAAGAAGAGGTAAGCAACAATGATGATGCACGTAAGAGGTTTGTCCCTCTTAGGCCACGAGGTGCTGACTGCCCTAAATTCAATGACAGTAGAAACATTTCAACTAAAGCAACAGACCAGGATGCAAAAACAGACCCAACCTGACCTAATTTTTACAACCTCACTGACCCAAAGGAACAGCCACTATACCTTACATGCCAAGAACTCTAATAATGAAAACATCACAGTGTCTATTGCTAACAGTACCTTTTGCATGTAACTGAAGTGACAGAAGATCTTATAATACATACATTGAAAATTCCACAAAATATCATTAAAAAGCTACTTATTATCACAAAAATTTTGACAGATACCTTGCTACTTCACTAGCCATTGTACTAAATGACATCTTTTTTAAAATCATAGCTTGTACTGTCCAGTATGTTATTTTCCTTTACATTCTTACCTTTCAAGTTCTTTTGGTTTAAACTTCCACCAAGTGTCTGGTTCTCGGAACATTACTTTGTATTTGAACTGCTGAGCCTGAATAAAGAGATATAATATAAA
The DNA here is from genome assembly GCF_000277835.1 of Geospiza fortis. Taxonomy (NCBI): domain Eukaryota; kingdom Metazoa; phylum Chordata; class Aves; order Passeriformes; family Thraupidae; genus Geospiza; species Geospiza fortis. The sequence continues at coordinate 9,757,500 of NW_005054297.1, read as the reverse complement.
ACAGAACATGCCACATCACCCATTTCTTATTTCTATGACAAAGCACACTATATGCATAGCTTGCATACCTATGGAATAAAATATTTGGAATAAACGTTTTTGTTCAGTGTTGCACTTCTGTTTATATAAACTGAGACTTTTAAAAAACCGTTTATGTATCTCTTACCATGAAATTAAATGTGTGCCAAGATGTGTCTTCTGAGACAACGCTGCAAAACATCATCTCTTTCCAGATACAGCATACACATTTCTACACAGCCTCTCCAAGACAGAGGAAACTGCACAGCTTACATTCAGAGCTGACCAGATGTGAACCAGCTCCAAAACAAGCAAATCAGTTATATTAGCACAGCTGTTGTGGACAGCCTTCCTGCCACATGGGAAACTTGACCAAACTGCAAGTAAATGGTTTCTATACAGTTCAGTCTCATCATGACAGAAAAGGAGCCTAAAGTCTATTCAGGAGAAACACTGCAAGTACTGTGCTGTTTCTCCCCATTCCTGTTTTCAGAAAAAATTCTTATCACTGTACCAAACACTGCACTTCTGTGAGAACTCTTGTTGCATCTTGATTTCAGCAAACAGCAAAATGAAAGACATAACTTCCAAAAGAACTGCTAATCTGATAGATGCTAATAAATGCAAGGATAATAAAATAAACATTTTATTAACAAAAATTATGTTTGTCAAAGTCTCACTGTTCATTAATCCATTAGCACATGCAGCGTATGTAAGGTACCTGCCCAAAAGCTGTCAATTATATGTACTACACTCTCTGCTGTGTTTCTGTAACAGGCAAGGAGAAATCCCAGACCTACATTATAATACTTTTTTGCACTCTATTATTTCAGTTAATCAGAACCAATTTGATAAAATAATGTTGTTCTAACTACCAACCAATATGGTTAACGATCAATTGCAAAATACACTCTAGACTCTAAAAGTGTTGATATCCATTTAAAAACTATTACGTGAAAAGGTGGGATCACTTCAACAAAAAGTATTAAGTAAATCTGCATAACTACAAGCAAGCTAGCAGTACTTGGTAACTCTAGCCTCCAACTGGTATCTGCCTCTATGTTAGATTTAGGATGGAACTGAGTTTTCAAGTTTTACAAAGCATGACACATCACTCATTCATTACTGTTGACTGCATTTCTAAAGCAGCTTCTAATTTTACTGATCATATAAAAGAGGAACAAAATCCAGTTTCTTCAACAACATTTGCTTTTGGCCCCAAGAACAAAGCACTTGACTTTGGCTTTTGGTAACTGGGCCAGGTTAATGCTCATATACCACATGACACTGAGTCATGCAACACAACATGACACTGAGCAATGAGTCCATGCAACACCGGTTTGTTTACTCCAGACTTCCTTGTGGAATAGAAGCTAGACTGTGAAAGACACTCCCATTTTAAAACATACGTTGTTGCCATGCTAGACAACAATCTCTTTTCACATTGGTCAATTGTAATACTAACCAAAGCAACATAAGGCTTCATCTCCCATGCTTGTATGTTTGTGTTGTCAATTATTATAGGAGAGATTCGCATTTCAAACGCTTCTTTGGCTGAAAAATACACATGTACAAAACAAGGTAATACAGTTAATTTCATTACAATAGGGTGAACATATTAATACTCATTCTCTAAGTTTGTTCTATTTTTATGTAGATAATCCATAATGATTAACCACTGTGTAAAGAACTCTTGCCATAGCTTGATCTGTTTCAAGGCCCTTTATTTCAGAAATCCCCCCTCACGTGTAAAACTACTGAGATATGGCATTAGCTTTTGAATTAATATATGTATGATAATCAAGGAATGAAAATGTAGATGTAAAATGCATCAAGATGACTAATCAATCAGTAAATTAAACTAAAAGAACTACATGATCACCTTAAAGTGGACTTCTTTGTTGCATACAAAATTCTTGGCTTTATAACAGTCTTAAGATTAGTCCACTCTGTAAACTGTATAAAATATGAAAAACCAAAAGAATTATTGTAATTTAAATACACATCAATGAAATGTATAGAACCACTAACTTTGAGACACAGCACCATGTTTCTGTAGGCATGTTACAACGTGTCTGAACAATCACCGTTCTTGCTGAATCCCACATTTATTACTTAATTTCTCCACTAGTAGAAATTTGACAGCAGAAAAGGGATCATGGTTCAAATTTAGCAAGTAAAAGCTTAAAAAGACTTGTTCTATGGTGAGTTTAGCACAGGTCACTGTCAAAAAAAACCCACCCAATTATGAAATGGGGAAAAAATAATTTATTCTGTCTTGCTCTTATAATTTAGTTTAAAATTGACAACAATTTTGTGTACAAGAGAAAAAAAAGATAACTAAGAGCAGGAAGATATCTGTGTATTATTTGTGTATTCATTACGTACTGCATACGTATATTATGGATCATCTCAGAAGAAAGAGTTCTGGGAGATGGTGTAGGTAACCACTCTAGAAAAGGGACACCACCCAAAATATATACCGTTATAAAATCTGAGGACAAAACATACTCTTGACAAAGACAGTGGCATTTCTAATTGCAAAACACACAATGAGCAGATGTCTTCTGAATTTGTGCTCATACTCTTTTTCCACACATATTAAAAAATACTTCTACAATGGGGTAAATGCTTGTCACATAACAAGCCAGGCAGATTTTTAGACAGCACACAAGCTCTGAACTATGAGCAAGCTAATCCCTTATTTATGTCTCACCTCTTTTCCTGTTCCACTCATGTGCCTCCCCTAAGCAATCAGGATCATAATGGTATTGTCCATGTTTGTAAAAGTAATCATCAGTACTAAGAATGATTCCACCTGGGTTATCCTCAAGCAAATTCCTGTGAAAGATCAAGAAATAAATAGCTTTTCCCCCCTTCTCCTCCCAAGCTGCAATGTCTACTACCATACATACTTTTTTTAAGACTCTCACACAAAACTAAAATTATTTGGAATGGAAGCAGCAAATGTAGGTAAGAGGAGGAAAAGAATCAACCTTCAAGCAAATATGATCTATAATAATTTCCCTCTCTTGTTTT
>NW_005054297.1:9743901-9754396 GCF_000277835.1 Geospiza fortis | reverse complement strand
AAACATCAAGGGAGGTATTTTTCCATCTACAGCTAGTGACATACTTTCACACTGACAAATATCCTATCTTAATTGCATCACATGTTTCAGGCGTCAGTCAAAAGGAGTCTTAGTTCAATCTAGGCTTTCAGAAAGTAAGAAAAGGAATCAAAAATTCCCCCCAAGAAGCTTAACATATACTACTTATACAATAAAAGTTACACAGTGAAAGGGGAATTTCTGCCTGTAAAGAGCTGGCATATTTCTATCAGTGTTATTCGATGAAAACACTCCAAATAAACTGGGCCTGTAAGAATACAGCAGATCTAACACTACTGCAATGATGCTCTGCTGACAAACTCCTTTGCTCAGTGATAGAAGTTAAAGCTCATCATTCCTATTTCAATTTCCACTAGGAAAGGACCTGCAAGCAACTCTGCTTTCAGCAATTATTATTACCCACCACACTGCATGTACTGTGTAGCTTACAATTAGGGTTTACACATTACTAATTACAAGTGTCAGAAAACTGTCTCTGCCTATGCCAAATCCTGTACATGATAAAGCAATTTTTTTAGAAGCTCACAATATAAATGTTCTACCTTGCCAAATATGATTTTCCTGATCCTGGAACACCTCTGAGAAGAACAAGTACTTGACCTATTAGTTGCATCTTTTTTCTCATCATGTGACAAACACGTGGCTGCTGTGCTTGCGGGAGGTTCAATTTTGAGTTTCTATCTTGATCTCCCCATACCTTCAGAGAAGAGCTGCCATCCCAGGCATTTGAAACCACTGGGGAGGAAAGAAAAGGTCCTTTTTCCGAAGTTCTACAGTCAGAAATAGGTTTCCACTGCCCTGGACTGGCAGCCACAGGAATTACAAAACTGTGACTTCCACTGGATGGATAAAACACAGGAGCCATGAGATTCCAGTGCTGTTGAGATTGACCTGATGGTGTAGGAAAATTTAAGTTATAACCCTGCTGAATTTGCTGAGCATTTGCAGGTTTTTGTGTTTTGAAACTGGATGTTTCAGGAGAGATACACGCCTCTGGAAGAGAAGCACTCTGGTAGCTGCTAAAGGCAGTCACTGCATCTTCATGTTGTTCTAGGCACCTTGAATTAGGATCTCCAGAAACAGCTACTCCAAGTTCCATAGGTCTTTGGGAGGACCCACAAGAAGCAGCACTCACACTACTTTGATCCAAAACAGTATCTTGTGTCTGATCAGAATTTTCACACGGTATCTCTCCATTTGATAGTTCATATACTTCTGAAGCCACAGCATGTTGAACATGTATTTCCAATATATCAGAATCTTCCAGTATCTCAGCAAAACTGTCTGATGCAGATGGTGAGCTGGTCTGGATGCTCAGCTGACTCACTGGTGGCTGGGAACAGCAGCAGTTTTCTAAAACCTCATTATTTGTCTCTGCTTGCTCTGGAAAAAGTAGGACATTGCAAACCGAATCAGGTTTTTCCCACTCAGGAAATTTGGTAAAACCACCCTGTTCCAGAGGGTGCTCATGTACTATTTGGTCATTTGCAGAATTAGGCAATTCCTCACTCAAGCTGTAACTTTGAAAGGCATTTTCTAGTAGGGAATCCAGTTCTCCAGTCAGTTGCACACCAGGTGACAGGACCTTTTCTATTGCTGCTCCAGAATAACTATGTGCTGCAGTACCTTCCCCCATTCCTTCATTTGCAGCAGATCTTTGCTGATTAACAAGAGGTAATGATGATGCTGCTAAATCAAAACTCAAGGTTTTTGAGGATGCTACTCCTTTGGCATGGGTGGACAGCTCTAGAAGATGATCCATAGCATCTTCTACTGTTGGGTAAGATAAACAGAATAAAGCATGGTCAACTAAACAAACCCAAGCTGATGCACATGCAGTTTTTTATTTGAGGAAGCATTTATTCCAACTAAAGAAACAACCAAAAGACAGTTCAGCAATTCACCTTTAAACATAGCTTCTGAAATTCCCTTGACCCATTTCTCATTAGAAGTAAAGGCAGAATTCAATACAGATATACTGAAAAATAACAACCTAATAAACTTAAAAATTACTATGGAAATATGTCTAAAAATTACAAATTTTAACTGGAAAAAATCAGAGCTGGATGTTTAAATGGATACTTATTTCTAATCTATCTCATATAGCTCAAATAGTGTAAAATGAACAAAAAACTCTACAAAGGATGAAAGAGCTAGAAGTATGCAAAGTACATTCACTATGGCCCACTTTAAAATGTCCTATCTAATATACCCTGAAAAATCCAGTATCTGCATTAATTCTTTGTAAAGCCACTAAATTGAGTAGAGGGTACCAGTGATCAACATGAACAAAATGAAAAGCAGGCACAAGTATCATCTGAGCCCTAAAGCTAAGCTTCTGTTTTCCTGAAAGTGCAGCAAAAACTTTAAGCTCATTTAAGTATGACTCTGTCTGCACTCATTAAACAAAATCTTTGTCATCCTTCCAGCTTCTGTACTGTATGAAAACAACTTATTAGCACTCAAATATGCCAATGTTTCCATTTTTAAACTACTGTTTACAGTACAAGGCTATGAATTCTACATGTTTACTGCATTCTCCAATAAGCTTTAGATAAAACTGAATAAGATTCAACCTTTACCGTAATAAAGAGTTTGAAGCATGAATCAGTAATTCCATCAAATTTAATTTTTAAATGGACAACAATTATAACAGCACTCTCCCATTTGTTCTTAAGTTTTAAACTCTGTACAATTTAGGTAATAAAACCAGTCCTTTTAATGGTTACCTAGCTTTCATACATACAAAAAAATGTCCAAATCTGCTTTCTTTGCACATATTCTTACAATAATCTCAGTTAATCACATCTGATCATATGCATGCAAATTGATTAAATGCTCCATATGTGGCTGATTCCCCTGCACCTGATGCAGTACTTTTATCACAAGCAAATGACCTTGCATATAGAGGAATTTTAAAACCACAGAAGAATGGGAGGGACTGGGCATAAATATGAAAACAGTCTGTCAGGAGACTTGGGTATGTAGGTCAGCAGAATGTGGGGAAAGAAACCAGTTCCTGGCTTTAGTTCCAGCAAGGCCGCAGAGAACTAAACATGGCAAACAGAATTTGTCCTGCAGAAACTAATCCTCAGTGGACACGACAAGATGACAGTGCAAAATAAATGTAAAACAAAAGCTCAGTTCAAGTATTTAAGGAAAAGCAGATGCTTTCCAGGACCACATATGGCACACCATCAAAAAATTGTGATCTAGAACATCAAACACCCCTAGTACAGAAACAGCTTAAGCATTTTGCAGAATATGGCACAGAAACTAATTGGAAAAACCAGATTCTCCTCACAATTCCACCAGTGCCTGCTCTGTGTCACAGAACAATCCACTCCAAACAGTACCTCCATTTATGGAGCACACTGCTCCATTTATCAGGCTCACAGAAACACTGTTAAAATTGGAGAATCTTACATGGTTGTAAAATTTCAAAACATTATTACTCACCTACTTATAAAAAGTTAAACTCACAAATATGATTGCACCACCCACACCAACTTTTCTGGAGTTGCACCACTTAAGAGCTATCTGCACATGAAACAAAACTGTAATGGCAGCTGTATATTATTTACCTTTAAAGTCACATTCAGACAGAACCATATAAACCACACTAGGATCTAGGTCAGAAAACATCTCTGACATGTTGTTGAAGAGCTCTTCCTTATTGACACAACGCATTGCTTGTGCCACTAAGTGGCTTGGGTCCCCCTGGGATACAGCAACAGCAGTTCTGTCAGAATTGCCATTCCTCTGAGAAGGACTCCCACCAGTTTTCCTCTTCCGTGGCATTTTGTTTTCTAATACCCAGCGTGCTTTTTGTTCTGGTTTGTTCACACAGGGCTGACAGCACCAAGCTTAAAAATCACAAAAAAAGCTCTCCTAACTGGGATAGACTGAACAGAAGTTGCAGACCTGGAATTTAAAAAAAAAAACCAGAAAAACTTTAATAAAATACATAATCACATTTCCATGTCTTCTATTAAAGTAGCTAAAAGATTAAAAATATACATAAGCATACAGGAAAGCATTTTCTAGATGTCTGCCTTTTTTCTTTTCAAATGGCTGACAGCTAGAGCAGCCTTATTTTCCAGTTAACTAGACACGCAATCTGCATCTGGAAGAAAGAAAAAATAGAATGTAGCTTAAAAGAGAAATCCAGAAAAGTAAAGTTTGCAATGCCAGGCGGACAGTTCACAAATACTCCTCTGCTACTGAGGATCAGTTAACATTATGGAACATCTACATTCAGTTAACATTCAGAAACTACTCCTCTTATGAAAGTACTGGAAGATGTAACATGTTATCAAATCTTTCAAGTCTTTCTTGACTTGCCCCCACCCATAACATTTTAAGAAAGAACAGGAATTCTTCAGCGTTCAAACACCGGCAGAGAGGTTGGGGAGTCTGCAACCCCACCATATTCTCAAAACCTGACCAAACAGCCCTGCTTGAACCAGGCTGTTTCAGGGCTTGGGTAACGTGCTTTAGGCACTCCTGCTTAATGTGATTACTGGGTTGAACCAAGTGATATCCAGAAGTGCCTCAGCCTGGATGGAGTTTTTTTTAATTTTTAAAAACACTTTACAACTGTATAAACCATAAAGCAAGAAGAGGCTTCTGTCCACCCCCTACACTTCTGCCATGAAGCCTTTGAACACATCTAGTTACATTACAGCATCTGTAATAACTGCAATTACTGCATTAATCTTGTATAGAAAAGGAAAGCATTTATTAATAGAAATGCAAGCACGAAGTACAGCATGGTCTCCTCTTCTTATTTATATCAGTATCAAAGCTCTGTTGAGTTCTTGTGATGATCATAATAAACTAATTTATATTTTTTAAAAATAATTATTCAGAAGCAAACCTTAGTAAGGCTCAGAAATCTGAAATTACAGCAAAGACTCACTATTTACCAATAACAATTACTGAGTAGGCCATAAAATACCTGTTTTTATATAAAACAGGTATTTTGCCAGCGATGACCAATCAATTCAACATGTGCAGATAAACAGACGGCAGCACTTCCATTTTCACTTAGTCCTTCCCTCCCTGGATCACTGGCACACAAATGACAATGCCAAATTAGTGCCAGATTCAAACAGCACTGATCCATTATCCTCTATCAATCTCTTCCAACAACCAAGAGATTGAACATTTAGCAGAATGTTGACTGTTATGTTCTCAAGTCATAGAAAGTTATGAAAGCAAAACAGACAACTCTAGGACTCCAGGAGTTTCTATTATGTCTATATGGACTTTAGACAGACAAACCAGACGGATGTCTGAAACAATAACAAGGTCAAGGAAGTCTGAAATGCAGGACAAGGAAAACAATACACAGGAAAAGGAAGAAGCAGACTTCCAAAAATAAAGGAGAAACCATAGAAAATACTAGTTGTATTAATTGGCCAGACTGAGCTGGGACAACTGCAGCTGGTTTTTTCATCACACTTTTTTTGGTTCACCTCTCTGATTAGCCATCCTTACACCATTCTTCACTGTCATGAAGAAGTATTCAACAATCACAAAAAAAGTTACAGCAGCCTTGTTTTTCAAACTTCTGTATCTAACTGATTAATCCTCTAGCCAGTAGAAAAGGTTGTCCTAACTTAAACAATGTTGCCCGTGCTAAAAAATGTGATTGTTCCTCAGTCAAAGAGGTTCACTGACAAAGGAAAGATCCTGCAAGGGAGAAAGTTATTCATGCACCTTGACATTACTGTGCAGCAACAGACTTTAAACAGAACACTTCAAGTGTTGCCAGTGTTTGAATACAGCTCTTTTATAATGATCAATCCTGTAAGGACATGCTGCTGAAAAACATACTCTGACTGCAATTCCTATTACACATAACATCTGAAGTATAGGAAAAGAAGCAAACAAGGAGTATTCAAGGGCAGGCAGAACACATGGAATAGAGGAAGAAAAATACTAAACTACTTTTTGAATCAAAAAGATTGCATTAGGAAACCATCAGCAGTAAAGAAAGTATTTTGAGGCCATTACAAGGCCTTATTTTTAAGCAAACAGATCAGAGAAGTATTCTAACTACTACTGAAGGTTTACTAAAAGCATTAAGCAGCTTTGAGAAACTTCTGGTTTAAATGTGACCAAGTTCAAATGGCAAATAATTTATCAGTATTACTTCTCTTCATTTTTAAGGACAGAGGAAGTCTGTCTCCTTGACACAAGGCAAGAGTCAAACAATATGAACAAAGCTGCCCAATTTGTATATATTTTTAAATTTCTCTGAATACTTTAAGGTAGTTAACTCCATACATATAAAAGAGATTGGTTTGGTTTTGGTTGGGTGGTGGTGACAGCTTTTTAGTCTGCCTTACTTTTGGGGTTTTTTAATAATTTCTTAATTTCAAACTATATAAAATATCATGCAATGTCCATGCGAACCTTCTGGCTTTTTAAAAAAAACAAACACATGCACATATATACTTACAAGCGGGGACTGGAAAAAAATTCCTATTTGTAATACATATAAAATAGCAATGGCACAGGACTTACATCTTTAGCTTCACTGAGTTGCCCCATAGTGGCTCCTTTCTCATCTTTCCAAAACCACCACTGATGGCACATTTAATAAAGATCTGCTGTTAAAAACTATAATGCACTCTTCTGTCAGGAAACCATACTTTCTAATATATAAATCAGATGTCAGCAGAAGTGGCTGCTTCCTCCTGACAAAGGAATAATCAGAATACAAATTAAGATTTGTACTTTGCTCACTTTAATCAGTTTTAACACTGAGCAATAGGTTTGAGTAGATTACGCACAGCTAATATCTTAAATAAGTACCCAACAGTTCAAGCTGAGCTCAACTGTAAGTTTTCCTAAGGATAAGAACAGATACCCAATTTCAGTTTTTAGATGACTTCTTATTTTTAAAAAGCTGACTTACATCAGATAATGAAATAACATAGCAGAAGAATTAGCTAGAAATAAATGTAAGTTTCCTCACTTGCCATTCCACTTGGTTCTTCGCCATAGTTCTTAACCATCTTGAAAAGGTTTACATATCCATGCTGGTGAAGACTAGATTCATTCCACCATGTGGGAAATTAGGCAAGTAAAATCTGGCACATTAAAATAAGATTATGTTACTTACACAGCTTATTTGTAAAGTCTTAGTAATGCTAAAGAACTGCACTTGGGTTCATCAAAGCGTCTGCCAACTCCTAATCCATTGTGTACGTACCAAAGATGTTAGGTCTACTCAAAGTCTGACAATTCCAGTTTACATATTAGCCTAGAGCTTACTCCTCACAAGTCTTGTGCTTCCAAACAAACTTTAAAAAAACCCAATCAGCAATAAAACCACCAAACAAAATAAAATAAAGAATAAACACCAACAACAAAAGCCCAAACACACAAAAAACCACCAAAACCAAACTGAACATGTACACCTAAATTAAGTAAACAATTAGAAATAACTATTCTGTCCCATTCCTAACATGACAAGTTGATGGCCTAAATACTCTTCACAAGAAATGGAGATACCCATCTCACATTTTACATCTAACTCCATTCCACTGCTCCAAAGAATTAAAAACTGCTATCAAAACACACAAACTTGTGTGTTCACTTAAGCACAAACTTGATGAGAATCCAAATTTACAAAACAAAGGACATGTTGCAGACATAGAAAGTTATTCACCTCAACAAAGTGGCTTCAGAAAGACCATACCAGGAAAAGCTGAAAAGCCATTCAATTATTTTACAGAACATCCTTTCAACAAAGGTAATTTCCACATTTGTTCATTTGCACTTTGAGGTTTCCTGAGTGGAGAAAAACTATTAAGTATTTAAATACAAGTACAAGAGGAAAAGCAGCCAATGAAATCAAACTGACAGCAATTCATTTTGCTTTCTAGTATTTATAAAATAAGATGATTTTCTGTTTTGGACAAAAGCCACCCCTCTAAAAACCAGAAGGTAAAAAGGAAAGAAAAAACCAGGAAATGCCTTCCAGCAGATTTTTCTCAGTGAGTGTAGGAGTAGCAAAGATGGTTTGGGAGTCTTTTGCTGTCTTCCATTTCTGCCAGCAGTCAGCAAGGGAATAGGTCACTTCATTATTGAATGTGAAAATCCATACCCAGCTCAAGACAGTGCTTCTGGAAACACTTCAAGGATCTGTTCTGCTCTCTCCTTCTTCCACTCTGTGTTATTCCTACTGGTTGTTCCAAGGTCCTGTTCCACAGTTTTAACAAAGGTCCTCTTTTGTCATATCAAGTTCTGTCAAAGTGCAATACACCGACAAATAGGTCTAATTCCTAACTAACTTACACACACCTGCTTTATGCAATCTGTTCTGCTAGGATCTTTTTCCACTTCTGTGATTTTTAAGTCTGTCCAAGGTCAGACAGATTCTTTTGAAGCTGCTGCAAAATAAGTATTCCTTTGAGAAAAAACAAAAGCTTCATCCAACTACACACAAAGTTCAAGAGTACAAAACCAGCACAAACTCATCTGAAGTAGATGCTTATGAAGCAAACACAGCCTGCAGGAAGAACAGAGCCATGTTTCCTAGGAAGGACTCAAAAACTCTTCTGAACATGCCATGTCATGAGAAGTCAACCTGCAGTGGAAGTCACCAAATGTTTCACAGGTGACAGAAGCTGTGGAACCCCACATTGTGCAGTTTCCTTTCAAGACACAAAGCTGCTCTTGCTGGAGCCCTTCCATGGAGCTCCCAGAAAGGGACAGTCAAATCTGCAGGATGTACATGATTAAAGCAGTGATGTAGGAGGAGGAAAGCCATCAGTGAGTGTGTTCTTCACCACCAGGCCTGCTTGAAAGGAACTTCCTTTTGCTGTGTGTTGAAGGACAAAACTTGGATTTGGGCAAAAAAATGCAAGTGGCCCTGGTATTATGAAGAGTGCAGATATGCAGCATGACAAACTAAAAAAAAACAAAAACAACCAGTTATTCTCCTTGTTTAGGAGGAGAAGGTTGTTGCTTGGGGTTTTTTTTGGTTTTGAGTTTGTGGAGTTTTTTTCAGAAAATAGTAAAGAGTATCTGCGAAATGTCTTTCCACTTCTGGGGACATTTAGAGATATTTGATCCTTTTATAGCTTCCCCTCTATGTCCTTCTCCCATACAGCTCACAGCCCTCTAAAGCATGCTGAAGAAAGGGTTTCCCATGGCAAATTTGGCTTTGAGGGGAGACCTTCCAGGATGCTGAGCTACTGGGCTACCTGGGCTGTCCCCAGTGCACACTCCACACTCCCCAGCTGTGTTACTGTGGCCTATGCGCAGTCTCTGAAGCGATGCTGCAGGCTCAAAGAGGAATCTTGTGGTAATGTCGGTGCTTCTGGAATTCCACACCTGACATCAGTACTACTGCTTAAGATTTTATTCCAACTCCCCAGTACAAGTTACAGAGAGGTATTTGGAAAGAGGAAAGAGAACTCCAGAAGTCCTGGAGCTGCAACTTGCCCACATCGTGCTTCCAGAGACTATTCAAAACTCAGCCTTACTCAGTTCTGACAGGCAATATAACTGACAGCTAATTAATGCCCTACTGGCATTCTTACAGTAGCAGAGCCTCTATGAGAAAAACTAAGGCAGCAACCTCTTAAAAGTCAAGGATTATTTTTTTAATGGAGTTGTTCTGCATGTAAATTTAGCTCTATAAACACTCCTGAAATAGTAATTTGACTCTGTCAGCCACTTAGCATAGATTACAAAGTACACAGGCAGGAGTAAAAGACAAGAGACTGCGCAACACCTGAGACCTAAAATCCCCCAAAGCCCCATATGTAACATTTTTATATTCCCTCTGTATCAGTGGCTTCCCCAGATGAAATGCATTAACACTAATACAAAAGAGGAAGAGGATTAAAGAAAAAAGTGTAAACAAGGCAACAAGAAATAGAGACCAACTCCATAGCAAAAGCAAAACAAAAACCAAGAGACAGTAAGAAAAAGCCTGTATTTATTGAAAAATAAAATACAGGATTTTAACACGTGCTTTGATGCTGTTAAATTTTCCTCACCAGTTCTTCACACAGTCTACAGGAACCCGAACTGCACACACGTGGTGCAAGCATGTGACACAAGCAAGCCCTGTCCCAGTCAGGGTGACTGTGCCGGGAAGAATGAGGGTTAAAACTTTCAACCTTACAAACGCATACCATGCTTAACTTTTTCTGCCTTTCTTTAATTTTCTCCGTTTGTATTTCAGCCTTTGGCTTTCAAATCTGAACTAGAGACGGGTTATCTAAAACTTTCACTCTTTTTGGAGTTCTTTGGAGTTCTAAAGAAGTTACTCTCAACTTTTCACTGTAAGGTTCTCCTACAGGACTAAGATGCAGACTAAACTTTGCCAATGCACTGTATAAAACAGCATATAAGTCTCTCTTAACAGTCACGCTGTCCTCAGTCTTCCAGTACATGAGTTAAGAGAAGTACTGGTAAATATGGGGGG
>NW_005054297.1:9743580-9743883 GCF_000277835.1 Geospiza fortis | reverse complement strand
TCTCGCTTTTGAAGCCAGGCTCCTCCAAAGTCCCAGTGACCTTATGGTACTTGACCAGCAAAACTGCAAATCCTGTCCCAAGCACGGAGGGATACTGTGCTACAAAGGTCACAAGCAATCTCACGATAAACACGTTTCAGTGGTTCTCGACTGTAAGAGCGAACATGCCCTTAGAGTACTCAGAATCCTCTGATTTCATTTTGAACGGGGTGAATTTATCTTCGCGACACTAAGTCCACCAGCACCCCGCACTGCTTGCTGCGGGGCAGGCGGCCGAAGCCTCCCTACCGGCTCGCCGGCCCT
>NW_005054297.1:9724990-9743032 GCF_000277835.1 Geospiza fortis | reverse complement strand
GGCCGCCCGGGGAAGCGCAACCCGGGAGGAGGCGCCGCGCTGCCCCCGCCCCTTCCCCTGCGCGCCCGGGCCCGCGGTGCCGCCCGGCCGGCTGAGGGCCGAGGACAGTGGGCTGAGGGCCGAGAGCCGCTCCGCGCCGCGCCGCAAGGCGGCTGGGAAACATGCGTGGGAGGGACCGCAGAGCTGCGTGGTGAGAGCCGCGCTGCTGGGTACGGTGCTACGGGGCTGAGTTCAGCAACGGCGGGGGGTCGCCGGCAGCTAGCGCGGTGACATCTCTCAACCGTGTAGTGACAGGTTCCACACTTGTAACAAAAAGCGTGAGTGTTTAGTTTCTGCTGCTGCTGCCCAGTTTTACTAAAATTTTTAATGTTGAGGATATCTCCCACAGTCTGGAATGACGCCGTGGGTCTGCAGGCTCATACTGAAGGGGAAATGGCAGAGGAGAATGAGTTTTTAAGGAAGCTGAGGAGTGTCGGGTGGGGTCTGGCATCGGTGATTGCTGTGGAAGCTACGAGCTGCAACAGAATAGAGAAACAGCTGATTAGGAGAGAGCTTCATTGTCTACAGCAAGCAATGGACACTTGATGGAGATGGACAGTGGAGGATTATGGAAGGATGAAAGAAAAGAGATGTGCTCTTGATGGACTGAAATGATTATAAGTAGCCCTAAATTAGAGCTGTTGTGAAGTCACCATGAAAGGAACTAAGTAAACAAGAGTTTTGAATTTATCAACACGTGTTCATATGCAAGGTGCAAAAGGGTTTTAGGGGCAGAGCTCCTCAAATAAAATTATTTTTAAAACAAAACAAACGGGGTGTCACAACCCACTTGGTAGGGTGCTTGATGTTCTTTAGAACTTCTCATCACGCTGAACAAATACACCAATCCAGGTGTAAAAAAGTCAGGGAACTTTTATGTCATATTGTATCATCATCTTAACTCCAGCAAGACAGCTATTTAGTCTCAAAAGTGTTGATTAACAAGCCCTTAACTTTTACAACTAAGTTCAACAAGCTCCCAACTCACACAACAAACTTCAAATCTTGGAAGTGTTGGCTAACAAGCTCACAATTTAATATGCTCCCAATCCTAACAACATTTCAGATTCCCTAGTGGTTTGGATCAGGGGTAAGAGAGGAGGAAGAGACAGACCAATCCACTTTCTTTTACAATTTATCTGGTGTACATGTGTTGTATAAAACAGATTTTTGCACTCTTTTGTCCATGCATGCAATACTAAGCCCTTTAGAGCCCTCCAGGAAATGAGGTCTGTGGGGATCCTGGAGCCCCTTGTAGTGAGGTGCCTTGCAGTGGGGGACTCAACCCCTGCCTTGATGCAGGCGCACTGAGCACGAGTCTCAAGGCAGCAAAGAAAGCTGGCTTCATACAGCACTGCCCCAGCTCCACAGGACCCTCTTACAGTCACAACTTTCCTGTCACAACAGTCAGAACATGCTTATGTGCTTATGCCTGGTTCTCCATGACGGAGGTAAGGTCGTCTCCCAAGCTGCAGATCAATCCCTCATGGTGTGATTCATCCCATTCAAAGGAAGTGGCATCCCTGAGCCTCATTTGTCCTTTATTTCCCCTCAAACAGGGAAACATGGAAGATGTGGCCTTCAGAAGACTACTAAAGGTCTGCTTATTTACCACCTATTCTTAGATGCTTCACAATAAAGACCAAGTAGTCACAGCCAGCTTTGTGTCTCAATCACATGTACTCCCACTTCTGATTCCTTCACGGCCCCTGCTGGAGAGCCTCCTTCTGCCACCAGCACCCCAACTGTTTCCACTATAGATGTAACTTTTAATTTTAATGCAAATAATGAATAAGTAAGTGCCAAAGATAATATTTGGTTTTAGGGTGAACTGTGTACACATGGGTAGCTCAACACAGTTGTCCTGTGAAAACTGCAGAAGGCTGCTTGGGGTAATTTGTCTAAAGCTTGTAGGGATCACAATCTCAAAGTGCTGGCTATTTAGTAGCACAACAACAGAGAGACAAATAAGGTTTTTTATGTAGTATTTCTCAATATATGTATTTCTCAATAAAAGTAATGTAAGAAAATTTGAAATTCATATTCAAAATATTTAATATTTTGGGAAATAAATTTATTTAGGCATTGCTAGTTTGCCTGTGACTTTGCCATTTCAGTACTTATCTTGTAGATACATAGTGTGCAATATTTAAATAAACAAGGACAAACATTTACACTTCTAATACAATACATAAAGCCTATGTCATCCAGAGGATGTGCTCATAAATCTCAAAAAGGCTGTCTCTTGCCATGAATCACAAAAGCAAAATAAATAATTATTCAATACGCTGCCATTGTACGTGTCAAAAAATCTGGAGGAAAATTTGCCTTGATTGGAACTTGTGTGTGTGTGTGTGTGTGTGTGTGTGTGTGTGTGTGTGTGATGTCAAGTGACAGTTTCATGCATGTCCTGGGAACTGTTTCCTTACTTCATGTGTTCAGTGTCTGGACAAGTATCAGAAACAAAATCGTTTTTCTTCAAGGGCGTGATGCTGGTAATGTGTTAATCATACGTTTGGAAAAATAGGTCATGTAAATTCCAGTGTAATGACTGCGTCTTTATATTTTTAAGGTTGCCAAAAAAAGAGGGAGAGAGGTTTGCAGTATGCTCTAGTCTGATAGCCTCCATTAAACTGCACTGCTAGAGGGGTGTTGCTGCTGGCACTTGATGCATGAAACTATGTTGTTCTTTGCCAGTTGTACATATTACAGTATTTGACACCATGAAAATACCAGACTAATTTGGGCACTGGCAGATTTCTCACTGTAACAGTTAACACTGTAAATAGGAGGGATTTGATTTAAATAGGAAGGATTTTTTATTAGAAAATTACAATCACATAATAGAGGCTCTTTCAAGTTTTGTGTCCTTCAAATTTTCACACAACTTTTTCAAACAACACCATAATCACCTATTATATATGCTGTTGGTTTGGGTTGGTTTTTTTTTTTCCATTCCTTTGCCTCTCCTTATGTCTGCACTTGGCTTGTTTTTTCTTGGAGCGGCTTGAACATACAGCATGTAATCTGTGCTGTTTGGCTAAAGTGTTTAGTCTGGTCTTCACTGAATACTTTAGCAACAGATTTCCATTTTAGTTTCTTTAGTGCTGCCTTCTTAAAGTAAAAATACTTTAGTATGTTTTTGCTTTTGTTATAAATCACATTAAAGTAGTAATATTACCAGAGTGGAGCCATAGAACAAGGAAATGTCAGTCCCTTATAATGTTTCTGATTATATACAGTCTACATCTACTCAGCAAATTGTGATTTCCTTTCTTCTACATTCAAAATGTCTTTATACTCAAAAAAAAAATTAGGTTTTGATTTGCAAGAACAATTTGCAGCTGAACTTTTGGCTTGAAGAACGTACTGGTGTGGCAAGAAAGACATGTTTAACTTTGCCAGTTTTAAAGACTTGTTTTTACTTACAGTAACATGTTAAATATACGATAAAAAATACTGTAGGAAAAGGCCTGAGGAATAAGTGTGCATTAATAATTAATGCCTGCTGCGATAAATCTGAAATAAGTTATCTTTCCAGGAGCTTAAGGTACAGTTTTTATCATTATTCAGAACTTTGCTTTGGACCATTAATATATCAAAGCCCTGAACTATCACAGGTTTTTCCTTCCTTCAGAAAGGAGAGATGAAAAGAGTCTTCATCTAGTTCCTGCAGAAACCATTTTCATAAAAGTTGATCCAGTCCCACAATGCTGTAATCCTCTTCCTAAGGAACCTTCCACATTCCATTGCCAGCTTTAGGTTTCATTTACCATTGCAGAAACTAAAGAGTGTTAAAATTAAAGCTATCCTTCCCTGGTTTTTTTTTAATTGATTTACCTTAATGCTGATTTAAGATGTTTAACTTGGCTTCTTGGAATGTCTCTGTCTCCTGTTAATATTACTTTGTCCATGATCTTGGACTTTGTGTTCCTACAAAAGATAACTCTTCCCCTTTGCCAGAATGTGATTTCCAAAGTAGAAATGTAATTCTTTAAGGAAAAAAAAAAAAAGAGGGAGAAATTTTATAAAAAGAAATGTGTGCAGAGTACCTCACATACCTGTCTCTTCTTCTCCACCCATCTCTAGATTTAAGTCAAATGCATAGTGAATGTTGGTGTTTTATCTCCATTAAGAAATTCCATATCTGGCTTCTATACTTGCAGGATATTGATCTTCTGTTCCATATAGCAATCGATTGCACAGTTAACTGAAGAAACAGGGAGGTATCACTGCAGTAATGTTAGTTATTTCACACATTATTTTTTTAATTCCAAATAGTGCAGATTTATTATATCTATATTAAAATAATGCCTCAATTTGCTCTATACAGGATTCTATTTCAGCATTATTTTAAACAGGAAAAAACAGTATTTAGAAGCAGCAGAAATCTAGATCATTAAGGCAGTTTTTGCCCCACTGAAGATAATAGCAAAAATTCTGCTGATATCAATAGAATTGCATTTTTAAGTAAACAGGTCGCACCTATTCCAGTATTACCACTAATGAATACTAAAGAAATCACTTAACAAATCAGTACTTTGGTTCACCTATCCATCAGTAAATTATCAAAGGAGTTTATAACATTACCAGCGAAGGTTAATAATTGCACATTTTCAAATTCTTGTTTAAACACATGCTGAAGCAGCATATTACTAGTCTTCATTTAAAGTACCTGCACTTTAATGAGGTACTCCAGATATATTGCAGAACAGAAATAAAATTTGCTCATTATACCTGTTATGCTAAACATCTCCAGAATATATGAACTATAAAGATGCTTGGATTTCGAGAAAGGAGGTGCAGAGAGATAATGACAATAAATGCTATTATCCAAGAACTGAAGGATTATACTGAATTGGATCTTCTCTGCAGGCATAGAGGATGAGGTCATGCTTATATAGCTGACAAAATCCTCACTGCTACAAGGACCTTCTGAATTTGGAATAAGCTCACACTACAGATTTGATTTGTGGAGAATCTGATTCCTGTATTGGATGTTCTCTGCTCTGCTGTTTTTATCAATCTGATATGTCAAATTCAATAGATACCAAAAATCCACCTTAATCTGTTTAAACTGCACAAATGGAGAACAAACAATCTTTAATATGCCACCTTGGCATATGATAAAAAGTAATAAGCTGACTTTGATTGTAACTGTCGTATTTTTATTTGTTGAATACCACTTTATTTTTTAAAACTGCATTGATCCTATCCTATGGTAAATTTAATATCAGATATCTTAGAGATCTGCATATTTAAATGGCTTAAGAACAAGATTAGCAGTAAAATTGCATTTCTGTGGGGTTTTTTTAAACTGATTTCATGTATATCACTGCAGGAATTAGACATAACAGGAAAAAAATTAATAATCATTGATGCTTCTGCAACCTCTACCATTCCCAAAATGTTTTGTTAAGAAACCAAAACAACAAAACCGTGGAAGATTCACTTAATACATCTTCATCAAACAAAATCCAACAGCTGCTTAACTATGCCGTGCAATAACACAGAGTAGTTAATAGGCAGTTACTATCCATCTGAAATGGTGGGAGGTTGGTCAGCAGGGTGCTGTTATCTAAAGTGGAATTTGACCAGGATGTGAAAGTTTACTTATTGTTTTTTACAAAACAATTGTTTTCTGCTGATTAAGATAGAGGACACTTCTACGGAACAGTATCGTTAATGGCCTCCATTCATTCGTAAAGCCAGAGTTGTAAGAACAAAACTGCCCCAGGACAGGAAATGTCCAGGTTTCCAATCCACAAGGTATCTGCCTTCAGGCAGTTGTTAAGAGGACAGGCATAGCTGCAGAAGAAATGTTACCGATTTTGAACTGGGCTAAAATATTCTATATTAAGACAGAACTAACATAATTCAAGAATCTGCAGTAACACTTCAGCATTTTATGTTCTTGGGCAGTTGAGCTTCTCCTGGGATATCTTACTAAGAGCCAAATCCCTAGCATAAGTGATAGCAACTGAATCCAAACAATTCCATGTTGGACTTTGTCATCACTAAGGAAAACTTAGGGTAGAGGCAGAAAGGAAGTTTGTTTCATTTAATTAGAACAATATCTCATTATATGTATTAGATGGTTAAAATAATCTTATGCTCCTACCTGTTTACCTTCATCAAGATTGCAGGTAATAACTACAAACTACCTTGTTCATATTAGGATTTTGTCACTTTAAGGTACTGTATATCTCCTAAAGTAAATATTTTCCTTACAGCAAAAGAGATGTATTTCCTAAAATATATTAATTCCCAAGTTTACTTAATCTACACATCATCCTGAGATGCAGAAATAAACACTTGGAAACAAACAATTTAAAATGTCAATTTGAAAGAAAAGGAGGAAAAAACCCCCCTATCTGTTATTATTTTCTTTCAACTATGTAATACTATAAGTAAAATTTAGTTGATGTATTTTTGTAATTTATGGGTTTTGTGACATCAACTTATCAGTCCATTTCACCTTACTAAATTTTAGGAAAAAAGTCATTAAAACTCTTCTAAATAAAAACTAATACTTTCATTCTACTGGAAATTTTGAGACGTCTTGTTTGCTCTGATTCAGAAATTTTAAATGTTAAAATATTGGACCTAGTTGCAGGATGGAATTTCTACGTAGATCTAATATTAAGTACAAGCCTGAATCTTAGGCAAGTTCCAATCATTTATTAATGTTACTCTAATGAAAAAATGCTTTTACCTGTCAAGACAGACTGTACTCCATTGCCCATGCAATTCATTTACCAGAAGTTAATTGCTTGCCAATCACATATGATTTAAGGACCTGTTTTCTTCACGTGACTGACCTTCAATTAATGTAAAATTAAAACAATATAAAAATGTATTTTATTTCTTTCCCAAAATAGCTTCATAGAGGCCTTATTCTCAAGTACAGATATGTACAATACATGTTCTATTGAGACATGAATATTTTACAAAATTTTCTGATACCACAACCCAATGGCTTCAAAATTCTACAATATATAAATATCTTGCAGGTATCCTGCTTAGTGTCAGTTTACCTCACCATTTGTTACACAAAAGCTGCTAGTTACAGCAATTCTTGTGCTTGACATCTGTTACAAACATCTGTGGATTACTCCAACTGCTTGTAAAAATAAATTAGGGAACTTGTTATGGTCTAAACCCACTAGCACTTATTTATTAATTAGATTTCAGTAACTAGTTTCTGAACTTGAATAACTTGTATGCCAGATGCCTTATGCTGAAACAAGAAGCCAAGGAGATGGGGGAAGGGAGCAGCAAGTCAGTGATGTGCATTTAAAAACAGCTGTGTAGACTCCCATTTTTAAAGAAAATTCTTTGTTTATTATGCGCCTCTTTGTAACTGTCACATGATAGAATCTAATTATTTAGCTAGGAAATGAACAGATAGCTGTTTCGGTGTTGCTGAATGGGGAAGGCCTTCTTTTGCTTTCTTGTAAATTCTGACCTCTTCCGGTTTTTTTAGTCCCTTTAAAATCCACCTATCACTTCTATTTTTTAACATTTCATACCCTCTCTCACTGGAAACGGGGCCACATTCTTTCCCAGTGAATAACACCAGCAACAAAAGATCCTCAAATTTAGAAAGCCACAGGCCATCTTACAGTTTCAGCAACATAAAAGGACAGTTGCTCCTCCTAAGAGGACAGTCTACAGTTTCCAGTTTATTTAAGGACTAGGCAAAAATTAGTTAGCTTGTACCTGTCAAAATCATGACAATTCCAAGTTGAAAGAATGAGGGAATCATATCTTAAGACAAGCTCCACTCCACCCTGCTCTAGCTTATGACATTCAGATTGGTATCTGCAACCTGATACACACAATTCAGGATGGAGCAGAAGTGGTGTCATTTGGATCTGGGCCCATCTGTAATAGACAACTTATTAAAAACCCAGACAAACAAACAAACCAACCCCAAACAAAAACAGTTGACACAACCAGCATGAAAACATGTTTAAGTTTTTTTCAAATAGATGATCAAACACTGAACTCTTTCAACTGCTTTATTCCTCTGATTACATTCCCCAAGACCTGGAAGAATGAACAAGCTAACTTAAAAGAACATTGAAAGAGGAGTAGTTCATATTTTCTGTGTAGTTCTTCAATTTCTGAGTTGGGCATTTATTCTTTTGTACAGTGGGGATGGTTAGGAGACAAAAATGCATACCTTAAAACTTCAATGAGAGTTTTGTCTTTGTCTCAGTTTTTATTATGAACTTGCATATTTTCTATGTACAAAAAAATAAATTAAATATACTACACGGTAAAAGAGTAGAAAAGGAAAAGGTATAGTGTATATTACACATTCAGCAGAACAAATTGCCAATTTCCCCCTCATCCATTGTGCTGGGTTTGGGTGGGGTAGAGTTAATTTTCTTTACAGTGGCTGGTATGGGGCTGTGTTTTGGATTTGTGCTGAAAGCAGGGTTGATAATACAACAGAGCTGGTATTGTTATTGCTGAGCAGCCCTTACACAGTGTCAAGATACCTTCTGTGAGGAGGCTGGAGGTGCACAAGGTGTTGGGAAAGGACACAGGGGGAGCAGCTGACCCCAACTGGCCAAAGGGATTTTCCAGACCATACAGTGTCATCCTCAGTATTTAAAGCAGGGGGAAGAACAAGAAAGGGGGGCACATTTTGAGTGATGGTGTTTGTACTTCCCAAATACACATGGTGAAGCCTCGATTTCCTAGGGATGGCTAAACATCTGCCTGCCCATGGGAAGTGGTAAATGGACTCCTTTTCTTCGCTCGTGTGTGAGGCTTTTGCTTTACCTAGTAAACCGTCTTTATCTCAACCCATGAGTTTTCTCACTTTTACTCGTCCAATTCTCTTTCCCGTTCCACTGTGAGAGAATGATTGAGCAGCTGCATGGGACTTGTTGCTGGCTGGGGTTAAACCATAACATCCATATACATGTTGGTAATTAGTTTCCTCAGCAGCATTATGCAGTTTGTGACTCTGACAACTCTTAAAGACACATGTTTTTGGACTTTGCTAGTTATTTCTGATTATACATGTACTTTTCAAATTCAGCAGTTATAAAAGGCACATACAAGTAAATCTGTATCTAAATTATGTTTAAATCCATTAATGGGATGAAATAGAAAACAAATATTTCCATAATTTAAGCTTGTTTCATTTATTTTCAAAACTTTACACTGTCAGATTCACTGCTTTAGTGACTGCAGCCACTCTCACACACATGCTCTTCCCAGGTCTCAGCAAGAAGACAAACCATGCAGCATCAGAACAGCAAGCAGGACATTTGCATACAGAAATAAAAGCTCCCAATATATTTTGATGTAGCTCTCTAGTTGACCTGAAACTCCCCTTCATATGTAAACGGGGAGCAAAAGAAACCCACAACAATCTTCATTTTAACTTTGAAATTTAATAGTATGCTCTGTTTTTAAAAATCTCACAAGTTTGTTCAGCTAGTTTCCAAAGAGATTATTATAGTGGCTGTTAAATATGGAAAGCCAAAATCAAAATTGAAAGGAGCCTTTATATTAAGTACATAGAACCGTTCGTGTGACTCGTTTTAAGATATATAACAGAACATTTAATTATATTGTTCTTAGAATTTGGCTTCTCCAGTTCATCTCGAATTTAGCAAAATTGTACTTGCAGATAAATAATGATATTTAAAAGATACTTACAATTCACTCAGCGCTATTTATTTCACCTTCTATCTCTGAATTTTTTTATTTGCTCACATGAAACTCCTACTGCCCAGCCAGCTGCAGATTTTCTACTACATGTGTTCATCTTTGCTCATTCCATTTCTCCTGTTCATTCACATCTTTTCCTGAGTTCCCATTTCCTGCACCCAGCAGCAGGTCAACAGACAAATCTCTTAGAAAGGAACAGAGAGACAAACACCAAAATAAGGCGTTGGTAAGACAGAAAAAATATTACTGCAAGTTTGCTTAAATTCGGGAAAATATAGAGGCTTTGGGGGTTTTTTTGCTTATAGATTTTGTCAGCATTTGTGCACTTCTTTTAGTGTTATTTTGTACCTGCTATATGAAGGAGCTTCCTTGAGGGGATTTAAGGATCTATTTCTTTCCTCCCTTAGAAGTAACATTATTCTGTTCTTGCTATATTCAGAATCTGATAGACTTGTCAACATGTTTTTTCATTTAAATAAAAAAATTCATGCCTAACAGTGCATTCAGGCAGCTGAATGATACTGAAAATGGATGAATATGGTTCACTCCAGTTTTCTTCTGGATTAGAGGTGGCTGCTGAGCAGATCTTGAAGGTTGAAAAATTGATTAAACATAGGTCAATGGCATTTCATAAACAAAACCTAACTACATCTAAAATAGTGACTTAAATGTTCACATGGTGGCTAAAAGTCTTTTTCTGGCTTGTTAAAAGATTTAGATAAAGGAAGTTTAAAATTTTAGCAAGTGCTTCCCTGAAAATATAAATGATTAGGTATAAGTATGCAGTGTCTGGAAGATAAAAAGCACAGTACAGAGATATACTTAAGAAAGCAAGCGTTTATGTGCTTGATACAGTGTAGTAATAGTATATTACCCAGAGTACACATGAGCTGCCTTGCCAAATTCAGATAGTCTATAAATAGTGGTATTAGATGCTGGTGAAATTCTAAGTGGATACATACCAGTCTACTTTACAAAAAATAATCCCTCTGCTGGCATTAGTATCACCTTCATTGATCACTCCATTATCATGGACTTTTTTATATTGCATCATGAAGAATTTTTGGCTAAAAATCTGTATGTCATTAACACAGTTTTTATATTACTAAGCATTTTTGTTAAGACTATACTTTTCTCATTTCTCTATTTACTTGTGCCTTGTCTAGGTTACTTCTGGCTTTGTCTACTCAATACTTGAAATTCTGTGCTCTCTTCAGACACCAATTCAATGTCTGCTTTGTCAAGCACCCACACAAGTCCTGGTTCAAATAACCTTATTTAGCATCTCTGCTGCCACATATCCTGAATTTAGGAAAATTTTCTTCCACTGATACTCAGTATTCCCTGCTGCTGGATCACTATGTTGTCAGTGTGCTGCTACTGTCATGCTGGCTGATGATCTGGATGCAAACATCCAGTGCATTAACTGAAGTAGAATTGTAAGGATGAAGTGACTGAAGCAGCACAAACCAAAGAAGTAATTCCATTTCATAAATTCAAATGCAAATTGTTCTTTACAAGGGTTTGAAATTCCAGGTTTCATATTCAGGTTCCAATATGGCATAGTGGTGTAATGTTTTAATGATTATCCCCTTGAGCCATTCACAGAACACATTGACTGGATCATCATTAGTTGCTCCCCTAGTGCATAAACCTATATGATCAATATATTTCCTGACTTTGTTCAAAGGCAAACTATAATGATTCTATTGCTCACACAGTCATACACACACACTTTGATGCTTCCCTGTGTTTGACAAATGCAACCCTTTTTTAAGCCTCTGAATACACCACGTAACCTATCCATCAACATGAAATGACCCTGTCATTAGAACACAGCTCTGAGGCTGCACATCCATTCATCAAATGTCTTTCTTTGACCATAATGGTAAATTCCAAGTACATATTCATTTGTAAAATTTCATATCATTCTTTTCTTTACTGGGAGCAGCAGACATTATATCTGTTGGAAGAATGAGCAACAGCAGCATCATGAAAACAATCAATACTTTTCACAAAAGAGCCTCTTAATCAGAACTTGTTAGTACCACACATGTTCTCATTTTTTAATAGATCATAGGACAGTTCTTATTTAATGGGGCAGGGGGAGAAACTCATTGTTTTACCTCCAGAAAACAGCTGCCATGGGCTAAATATACTGCCAAACTTTCCCAATTTTCCCAGTAGTATTTCCTCTAAGCAGTCCCATCCACTCAGAATTTCCCCAAATCTGCCTTGTTATTTGAAAAATTACGAAGTGAATATAAAGAACCATGTGCTACTATTAAAATGAAGGTAACTGCAAATTTCCTTGTAGCCTGGCTGGGACAAAAAAAAACTTTAGAAAGACTTCACAGAATGGAAAAGTTGAGTTTGAAATGGACTTCTTTTAAATGACCTTCAGCTGCTGACATAGCACTATCACAACCACATCTGCTGTCCACCAAGTATTAGAAAGACAATAAAAGGCTAATGAAAAACACAGGGTATTCTTGAGTATGCCATAAATGAAATAACCTTACTTAATAAAAATAGTGTATTAGCTAGCTTCATTATTAGTGTCTAGCTATAAAGACTGTTCATAAATTCAGTTTACCCGGGATCAAATTTACCCAATCAGAACCTGTCCAATAGAAACTAGAAAATTTTGAAGAATAGTTGATCCATTCTTGGCTTTGCTTGTAAAAGCCTGGAAAAAAAATCACCACAGAAGTAGAAACATTTGACTGGTGAAATGCCTAATTTTTTGCTATAGCAATTTATCAATGTGACTTTTGAGAAATTATTGACTGTGACAAAGAAAATTGAAGCTTTTGCGATATGGTGCAAGCAAAGACATCGTCTGGACAGAAAGGGTGATAAATGCACATATTAAATATATTATTGGAGAAAAGTGGACTTGGTTGTCAGAAATGAATAGGTGTAAATGTATGTGCTTTGGACACATCAGGAGCAGAGATGGAAATAACCTTGAGAATGTAATTATGGAGTGAACGGTGACAAGTCATCATAATTGAGAGCAGCTAGAAAGGAGGTGGATAGATGACATGCAGTAGGCTGCTGTAACTTCAGTTTCTGAATGTTCAAAACTAGCAGTAGATCATGGAGGCTTCTAAAAATTCTCCTGTGAAACCACTAATCTGCAGGTGACAATAAATTGATTTTACTTCATTTGCGAGCAAATGAAAGAAGTGCAATCATTCTGTCAATAGAGTGGTTTGTAAATTAAAAATGTATTCATAAATATACACCTTTTCACAATGGCTTCAATGTTATGTACAGTGACAATCTTTGCCATTTCTGAATGAATATATACTCTTGACATATATATATCATATATATGTACATGTATGTGTGTGTGTGTGTGTGTGTGTGTGTGTGTGTGTGTGTGTGCATGTGCGTATTTATATGCTGGGGAACAAATTAATCAAGAGCAGCCCTGTGCAAAAACCATTTGGTGATGCTGGTGGATGAGAGGCTGGACATGACCCAGCTATGGGCACTCACAGCCCAGAGAGCCAAAGGTGTCCTGGGCTGCATCCAGAGCCCCGAGGGCAGCAGGGGAGGGAGGGGATTCTGCCCCTCTGCTCTGCTGTGGTAAGACCCCACCTGCAATGCTGCAGCCAGCTCTGGGGACCCAGCACAGGAAGAACATGGATCTTTTGGAACTGGTCCAGAGAAAGGCCATGATGATGATCAGAGGGCTGTAGCATCTTTCCTGTGAGGAAAGGCTGAGAGATCTGGGGTTATTCAGCCTGAAAGAAGACTCCAGGGTAACCTTGTAATAGCCTTCCAGTACCTAAAGGGGACTTACAAGAATGATGGTGACAGACTTTTTAGCAGAACCTGTTGTGATAAGACAAAGGGTGATGGTTTTAAACCAAAAGAGTGTAGATTTAGTCTAGATATAAGGAAAATATTTTTTACCAGGAGGATGCTGAAACACTGGAACACGTTGCTCAGAAAGGTTATGAATGTCTCATCCGTGGTAACATTCAAGGTCACTCTGGACAGGCCTTGGAGCAACCTGATCTAGTTGGGTATGTCCCTGCTTACTGCAGGAGGGCTGGACTGACTAGATGACCTTTAAAGTCCCTTTCTACCGTAACTATTCTATAATTCTATGATTACTGCCCTATTTCCAAGCATGATTCATAATAAAGACATTTTTAGGCAGCACATGGAGAAGCCCTCCTTACCAAAACCAGAGCAAAAATGACATTTAGACAAATCATGGCTAGGGATCAGTTTTAAAAGAGTTTATCATCCATACAGTATTTGGTTCTTCCCTTTATTCAGAACTGGTACTACTCAATGAAGACTCAGTGAGCTGTGGGACTCTTCCACAGGAGCACTTTGTGTCTCCATCTGATTTGTCTTTATGATATAATACACATAAGTCCTTCTGCTCCCTTTTGGATTTTATCTTGTCAATGTACAAAATGGGAGATACACCAGTCCCTGGTTTTCTAACAAAGCCCACTTCCTGGGCTATTCTAAGAGTAATTTCACTGTCAATACCCCCTGGAATGGAACACCTTTTGGAGCTTTTTCATTACAGCAATGCACATTGTCAAGAAACTCACCTCTGACCCACCTCAATTTACAGCAGATGTAAAAAACATCAATAATAAAAATAGGCAGTTAAAACAATTAGGTGGTGTTATCAAAGATATGTTATACTGCAATGGCAGATATTACTTATTGCAGTTCACAACACAGTGTCATGTCTTAATGTCACTGTTTACTTCTTAGTCATTGTTACTATCTGTGTTTACTGTATTAATAAAGACCTGAGAAGAACCACTAAGCAGTTCCTGGAAACATGTGAGCGCAGCTTAACTTAATCAACATGAATTAAAGGACTTTCTGTGCTTGAAGTAATCAGCCTGTACTCTTCTGTTTCACCCAAAAAGTGTTTTGTTCTGAAAACCCTGTGCTGCATTATTTTCCCTACCAGTAAAAACATATTTTTCCTTTCTTGATCCTTTCCTTGAACCTGTTCTATCACAATACAAAGAAAGAAGCAACTCACAAGGTTGCCCCACAGGTGTTTGGCACCCTTTATTTCAGTTTGTTTATGAATAAAACTTGCAATCGTAGTCTAAAAGACAATCAAAACAAATGAGAGCAGATCGGAGCAAATACATTCCAATAGAAGTAAAGTGAGTGAAGGTAATAAAATTCTGATGCAAACAGTAAAATCTGGGTAAAGACTAAAGGACTTGGTCATATTATTAGACAGAGCCATCCAGCAAAACGCAAGGGATCATGTGAACCTGGCTACAGCTGTACAAGCACAGTCCAAGTCAGATCTCAGCTGCTTGCTGAAATTAGAAGGGTGAAGGTCAAACAAGCAAAAGCAACAAACCAGACACTAGCAGCTGTAATTGTATCTGATAAGAGCAGATTTCAGAACTATTCAGATTAAGGAGTACCACAGGTAAGATTATCTGAAGCTTTTATGTTTTTACATTCTGAAAATGCCATGCATATATTCAAGCTAATTGGCAGTTAAGTGTTCATTCATACGTCCCTTAATTGGGTGTGATATCAGAACTACATGCTCTGTTTTAGCCCTTTAGAATTTCAAATGGTGCAGAAGTACAAATCCCACTGCTTTTCTTCTGAGAAAAGACAGAACCATTGCCTAATCAGCCCATAATTACAGAATTTGCACCTACTCCTCTCAGCCACTTTGCTGATATGATTTGTCCAAGACTCACTCAAAACACGACATATCTGGCTAACATACTGCTGACTAATCACTCATTACCTGTAAAAGCAGGAATCTTGTGTGAACTCCTTGATAGTCAACCGTCCACTGATGCCTTTCAAGACTTTCTGTGTTATTCTAACTTCACTTTTTATCTGAAATCTGCAAGAAGACAGAGGTTTTGGTCCACAACCAAGAGTACTTCAGTGTGGGGATTCACAAAGAACTTGCATAAGTTGAAACAGAATTTTAATTGAATGAGCAAACCTTGCTTGGCACCCTCAAGTCAAATCTTTAAATTGCCTTGTCTAACTACGTGCTACCTGCTGTGGAGGGATAGAATGTAAGAAAATAAAGATAGTGCAGAAGGCAGTCTCACACCTGAGGAGTTGCAGCTGTACCAATCACCAAAGATTAGGAACAGGCCTGCCCTTAGCAGTCCGGTAAGAAGACGAGTGCTACAAAAGAGTGGGATAGGTGGGTGAGGAGAGAGATGGAGTTTGTGCTTCAAGGAGCTGCCCATGAGAAATCATCAAGAAGGTATGGGATCATTGCAATAAGATGACAACAACCTTCAACGTACGTATTATGTGCAATGCAAGATGTTATCTTATTCTTTGATGAAAAATAAAAGTGGTTAGAAGTGCATACTAGGGGCTTTGCACTGTTTGTCCTTAACTTAGACTAAAAGCAAGCTGTGGGAGGGTAGCCCTTGACCATTATGTTCTTAGTCCTACTTCACAACCCACTGTATAAGCAATTCTAAGTAAAGATGGTGTTGGTTTGTGAAAAAAAATCTTTTGACTACAAGATTAAAACAAGAAGTTATGATATTGTAGATCACACTAGTGCTATACAGAAAATGGTGCTTTTCAATGACAACTAAAGAATAGTTGAAAACAAGTATTAAAATCCAAGCAATTCAGAGATTTAGGTGAAATTCCTGGAATGCAAAACCTGTAGTACTTCAATTCTGCCCAAGCAGAAGTCTGCCTAACATCTTTCTAGCTCCATGCTTGGTTCATGAAAAAAACCTTAGCAACAGACTCTTTAAATTTATTTCTTGCATTATTTTTACTTACTTAGATTCTGTCTTTTTTATTTAAACTGAAATGAGCTCATATAGGTTTTTGATATATACTTCATTTAGTTACAGGATAATTTTCTAGGATTTGTTTCTAATTTATTGTGTTAAAAGAAGTGTATTAAAAATAAGGAACCTACACCAAATGGTTTATATTAGTAATTTGATTGGAGAAGGAAATATGTAACAAATTTAAGGATAGAAGACCCAAATATGTTCAATGTATATAAGTTCTGACAGTACATCTTATTTGATTGACAACAAATTAAAGTTGATAGCTAGTCTGAGTCCTTACACGTTAAGGCAAATCTAAATGGCCTCTTTAGTTTACATTCAGAAAAAAGATAACATGCTTTGAATTGGCTTTATTTATTTACTAAAATCAGTACAACCTTAGAGTCACGTGTCTATTGTGAATGCCCAAATCCTTAAGCTTGGAGAGAATAATTTCATCTAAGTCTGGATTCACAGCCAGATTTAAATGCCTGGTCTGATGACACCATTCTAAATTTTAAAATCAGTGCTTGAGATCCTCCAAGTGTTCATTGCAACTCTCAGTTACTTTCACTATAATCCTTCTAAGCTGGTTTCATAGAGGCTGTGGACATTCAAGGCTTTAACTCCCCTAGGACAACACTGCAGGGATACAAGGAACACAAACGTAGGAGAGCAATTTCCTACCCACATGCTATTACACCTGAAGTTCCAAAAAGCTTCTCAGTCTTTGTACGTTTTCCACCAGCACCTTGCAAAGCTAGAATTTGGCATACTTCATCATACTCTTACTTACTTACCCCTTTCTCATCCTCTCCCATCCCCTCACCCTCCTGCATCTTTCCTTCGCCACTGCCGGGCCATGCTAGCCCACCCTGCTGTGCCTGGCTAGGCTCCTGTCGTACCTGTGCAACCCCCATGGAGAGAAACATCCCTCCATGGAGATGGTCCTGATCTCCTACCTTCAATTTGCTCTGAAGAAAATTCATTAGAGATTTCCAAAATAAAGAAAAACAATATTTTTAGTTGGTTTGAACAAAAAAAAAGCAGCTGAAGATCCGAAATTAGTCTTGATCAGCTAGAAGTCATCTTTCAGCTGCCACATACCGTCTCTGAACAGTACGGGCATCTAGAAAACATTTCATAGCCACCTACACGTCGGGCAGGGTACATACTGCAGATTCAAAACAGACAGATATATCCCACTTTGCTATTGACTTTCCAGACATACCCCATCCCTTGGCAATATGAATATTAAATTACAAAGACATTTTGCACGGAAGGATTTCCTGAGTTGGCTGGCGAGGGCTCCTTTGGTCTGCATATTCAAGTTTCTCCTTAAGATTTATAACCCAAGTGTGTATACTGCTCTTTCCCCGCATCTGCCTGAAAGACTGCTCACTCTCGCCTGCCACCGCACTCTCCGTGCCTCCCCACACGCCGTTTCCGCACTGTCTTCTCCATCACGCTGACCAGGCCCCAGATGCCTGAGGGACCGGCCCGACGAGCCCGC
>NW_005054297.1:9712158-9723798 GCF_000277835.1 Geospiza fortis | reverse complement strand
CGGGGCCTTCAGCGAATTGAGGGTGAGGAATGGAAAAAGAGGGTTAGAAAGTCGTTTCTATTCTGCTGAACTTTTGTTTTCTGACCGATAGAGGCCGGTAGAGGACTGTGGAGAAGGAAAGTTTATAACCAGCAGCGCCAGGATGGACTTCCCTGCTACCCAACCAAAACCTGCTGCCGACGGTAAAATCATCTACTATCCTCCTGGAGTGAAGGAGATTACAGACAAAATTACCAACGATGAGGTGGTTAAACGGTTAAAGGTGAGCAATTCTGACCACCGCCCCCCTCCCTGAAACTTTTACTTGTTAAGGTAAACATTTTATCACTGGAATGGAGAACTGCCAGAGTTTTGTTGTCCTTCCTGCCTGCAGACCTTTAAGGGAATATGACTTCATTGTTTTTCCTTAAAAGTGGAGGACCCATTTTCCTCATTTTTTGTAATTCATTACTGTTGTCTTGTGAGTTCTCTCAATGCTGGAATTGGTGCATTAACTGCTAATTTGTGCATGAAACATATCCACAGTTTAGAGGAGAGGTCTGAAGTGGAATCACAAGTAATAATTGCAGGATATGCTAGCAAAATTTTTTGGCAAGCTAGGTGGTGTTTTGGGTTCCGGCATTTGAAGAAAATATAGTTGAGTGGGGGAAACAAGCAGGCCTACGTAAGGGTATTTTTGATTGAAAAGATCACACTGTTTGCCAAAAACAAAGCTTAATTTCTGGAGTTTATGGATGGAATTTTGAAATAGTTTCAAATGTAAAACCTGCCTCAGATTTTTTAACTTAGTGTAATGCATACTGTTTTTTTCCTATTTAGTATAATTGACAAAATTGCTAAATTTTCTTGAGCAAAAGGGATTGTTGGAAAAGCATCTTCTCTGCTTGTTTGACAGCATCCTGAGGGAGTGCAAGTCTTGCCTCTTTTTTACTTTGTTAATCCCTTCTTCCACTGGAAAAAAAATGCTACTGTGCTACAGTAGGATTATTTCTTAAGTCCATGCTGAAAATAGAGAATTAAGTTGAGCATTGATCAAATATTGACACAGCTCGTTTGTTAACACCATGGTCTTTGAACCAAAGGTTTTTGTAACCTAGGATGTGGTCCTATGCCCAGGGTGGAGTAATAATTTTTAGAGATTGGAAATACTCTATCATCTGATGATCTATTTCCTATGACAGCAGTGACTCCACAAAGACTGAAAAATAGAAATCATGGTCTGGGCTGGTCAGTTAGTACATTGAAAAGTTTTCTTAGCTATAAATGTGAGGAGAACATAGGCTTTGTGCTTTGTTTTTTAAGCAGCAAGGCACCTATCGGTGTTTTTTTTTTAGAAAATGAGCCTTGTTGTTTGTTTGGCCTAGTATTTTCAGAACTGCAGTGGAATATTGCCAGTTACAGGAGAGGATACTAGAGTTGTGACTGTTCAGACAGATACTTCAGATTAAAGTCTGTGGATTGTAGAGGAATGCAGTTTTGAGCTGATCCTTGAAACAGGTATTTTATTTTGTCCCACTTGGTGGACTTGGAATGGTGAACTGTGTCATTCCTACATATAACGAACTTCAGAATCATGTATACGTGTTTTACTGAATTCGTGTGTGTGTGTGTATTAGACATAATTTCCAGGCTAAGAGCAGACTTTTTTTCTGTTGTTTTTTAATAAATTATTGTTACAGAATTCAGACAGCCAAAAAAATTATGAGTAATTTCAAATGGAAACAAATACTTTGCTACTGCACCTACAGACATTCTTTGTCTGTCTGAAATGACAGAGAAAGATTTTTCTTACTGTATTGGTACTGTTTAATCTGAGTTAGAGGAATTTTTTTTGTCAGGTATGGGCTTTACTGAAGCATCAAGAAAATGGGAAGTACTGTACATTCTAGGACTAAACCAACAAGTATATTTTTCTTTATGCTTTTGTATAATATGTATGTTCTTTATGAAGTCTGAGCTTCTTTATACAACTTAATTAACAAAAGCAAATTAATTTTGGTATGTGCAATATTATGATGATGCTGTGCTTGGGATAGAAATGCTTGAAAAAGTTTTGTTAAATTTCTTCAAGTTTTCTTCAAAAGATAACTTTCCAGAACTTTAAATGTGACTTAATGATAAAAGCCAGGTTTCACAGAATGTACCAACTCAGGCATGAATCAGTTCTTGAAACTGTAGGTTTTTTGTCTCCTTGGCCATGCGTCAGCCAAAGATGCTCTTACAGAAGGTGTTTCTTACAGAAAATGTGCAACTCAAGAGTTTTGGCCGCCAGGATGTGGATCAGTTCCTGCAAATTTTTGTTCTTTTAGCTTGTTGAAGTCATGGTCAACTTAACTGGTTACAAATTTGTGTCCTTATTAGCAAGTTTTCTGGTATTGTATCTGTATTTTTGTGTCCAGACCTCTTCTTCTAATGAAAGCTTTTCTTATTATTGGAACTTGAGACGTTCTGGGCACCTGTCCCAGAGTGCCTGAGCAGCAGCTTTTGTGCCAAGGACTTTTAAAAAGAATGTTTTTATATCCATTCCCCCCTTCTGCTTGGGGTTGTGGGTAATAAAATGTAGGCCAGATACTTTCAAAGTGTTTTGATATGTCTGTATGATAACATTATTATTGTCCTGAAAATGAAAATCCTGAGAATTTTTAAATGAACATGCATCTTTTGAGGGATATAGAAAGGAAATGCCTCAGGATTGCATATGTATGGCAAATGAAACACAAGTTCAGGTGCTTAATGGAGTCAAAGGTAGTTTCTGGAGCGTTAGATTACATTGATGGTTTGGTGCATTCTTAGAGTGGGACAGTATGTGATGTATAGTTTCAGCTGTTGAGGAAGTGATTTCAACTGGTGTGCTGTGGCTGGGGTCAAGTGTCCATTCAATAGATCCAAGTAAGTTTAACCAAGTAGGCAGCTAGCACGTAGCAGAGTGCTGAGGTTTACTGTACTTTTGACTACAAAATCTTTTTTTTAGGTCAGTGTTTCTCTTTACAGGGCAGATGTTCAAGTTATATAGGGATTGATTTTAGAGCTGCAAGTCAGATGCTTGACAATTTGGGTGAGGCTTATAAAGGGGAATATTGACATATATCCCCCTTTGACATAACCAAGTGATAGAAGGGGAAAGCAAACAATTGTAAGGCACCCAAGAAGCCCTCCTTCAGTTCCAAGATCAAACCAGAACCTAAATAAAACTTGAGAGCAATTTTGTTAGCCATATTATATTTCTTTCCATGAGATAGTTGAGGATTGAAAGAAGTTTTAGAATCTTGGCCTCTGCTTTGCTGCAAAGCTTCTTTATGACCATTGAATTTTTTTCAAAATTGACTGTATTTTACTGCCGTGTTAAACTGCAGAATTGTATATTGTTGTCAGTAAACTATTAAATCTCAAATATAACTTTGATCACAAGAGAATGATAAAATGTCATTGATATAAAACTTTTTAGTCATTATGAGTAAGATTAATAGTAGTGTACTTAATTGTCAGATACATTACAAATAGCCCCATCAATCCAAAATGCATAGAGACTGATTTTCTTAGTGACTGACATAAACAGCCCTTGTAGGCAAAGCCAGAACTGCCACCAAAATATGTGATGCTCTCACATGCTTGTCCCAGCCTCTGTTCTGTACCTTCTTTATAAGCATTTTGTTTTGCTGCACACCAAAATAGAAGGGTTGACTGGGTTAAAACTTAGCAGGGCAAAAAACTCAAACCAGCTCACAACAGAACACCCACCCCTCTCCAACTAAATTAATTTTAACCTGCACCCTTTTCTCATGTAATTTATCAGGAAAACTCACAAATACTTGGGCTGGCACAGGGCAAAACCAACTTCTTTTTGTGGCAGTCCTGCCTTACAGTGTCAAAGGAGCCTCAGAGTCAATTTGAATATTTTGTTAGCAAATGTTCTCTTTTGAGATAGGGATGCAGCATTTAAATATGTTTCTGTGAAATTAAGTTTTATAGGTTAGAATTTAGTGAGGGAGATACAGTTCTTTATCAAGGCTGGATTCTGGTTTTTGTTTTGTGGGGGTTTGGATTTTTTGGGGGAATGATTGTCATTTTGTTTTTCAGTCAGTCCAATAGTCTTGTTCTTTTTTCCATGGTGACAGTTAGGAAGGCATTTGCTGTGAAAGTTGCATTTGATTTCAACGCCCCCCGCACCCTTTCATCCTCTCTCTAATTCTTCCCTGCCATGCCCACCCCAAGGCCTAGCTTGTGATCATCTGGAGAAGTTAGCACTCCAGATATGCCTTGAAGTCTTCCCTATCTTGTCCCTTGGCATTTCTTAGTGATTGTATATATTTGTGCAAGAACAAAACAAACACCCTCCCTCTCCTTCTTTCCATTGTCTTTCTGTGTGTTCCTCTGGTTATCATGTATTGGCCCCTTTGTTGTTTGGCCTGTTGTGTTTCCATACCACTAGAAATGGGTAATGCTAACAATTTGTCATGTCGTGCCCAGGTAGTTCTAGGCATCTGTTACATCATGTTAAAATTGAGAAAGGTTGCTTGATGCTGCTTGAATGTTTTGGAATAGGCTGTAGTTACAGGAGAGGAAAAAAAAGTTTATTTTAACTGAACCCGATATTTCTGCGTAAGTTAATGGCTGCTCTCTAAGGTTGCATAGTTAGATGGGCCTTTGATCTGACCTAGATTTTACCTAGGTAGTTATATTAAACAATACTAAAAAATACAAATTAAAATGTCATCTGATAGAAGAAAATCTGTTGTGTCACCCACAAGAATTTGGTATGTTTGAGAGGAAAAGGTATATACATAGTAAGTGGGTTGGATAGTATATTAACTAATAAATGCTCTTTGCTGGCAAGTCTTGGATGTCATGGGTGACTTGCATGTATTTACATGCTTATATTTAGGAATTATAAGTAATTTTGTGGAGGTCATACAGCCAGGTTACAGAAATGATCCACAGTTAATTATTCTAATAATTTTAAGCTTTCATTAATTGTATTTAACTGCAGACTGCAGTTGCAGTGTTCTTGAGCTATTGCTAGCCACATAAGCCTAAAGCCAAATTTTTAATTTGGTTTTGCTCATAGTTTAATCTTTTTAATTAGTTTGAGTCTTGTAACAATCAAGTTTTTCATTAACTAGGACAGGCCACTAGTCAGAGAAGAAATTGTGTTCTGTTTTTTTTTTTTTTTCCAAATGGAATATTAACCAATTGCTTTGTAAATGTCCCAGTTTTGTCAGTCCTTAGAGGAACAGGCCATGTGGGCTTAGCAAGTTCACCCAGATGTTACTGAATTTCAAACTGATTGATGATGACACCCTTTGTTTTTGTATCTGATAATTTTCTTTTGTTATAAGTGCGTCAGTAATTAATGGCAATTTCACATGTGCAATATTATTCTAATGGTTTCCCAGCAACACTAAGATAAATGTATTGTGAAAAGGAAAAAAGCCCCCATTTGAAAGGTGGGGGGAACCCAAAAATGTTGCTGAATTAGAAATGGTAACTTCTGATGTCTGACCATTGAAATGGACAGACTAGTTCAGAAGTCTTTATGCCCTTACTTATTCTATTATAAACTTCAAAGATTTTTAAAAGTCTTATTCTTTTGCTAATGCTTGAGGTTTGTGAGGCATGATGTTAATCACAGTTAAAAGATGCGGAACTGAAGAGTTCCTGAAAAGGAAGAAAACAAACCCTAATATCAGAAAGACAAGCTGTCTTCATATATCTGATTTGGTATTTCTAAATTGTGACTTCTGAAGTGAAGTGCATTCTGTGGCACTTTATATGTTCAGACTGAAAGTTCCTTTGATTTCAGCTGCATTTCTGAGTGCCCAGGGCTTCTGTAAATCAGGTCTTATCTCTCCTAAAAAGCCCAGAAAATGACTAATGTTTTCTGTGAAAACTGTTACAGGCTGTTTTACAGGCATTATATAGAAACTTTGTAATAGGTGGGAGGCTGGCATGCGAATCTTCAGACTTTACCATTTGAAAATACAGTATGGAATATTCATTTTCTTCAAGTATTCTCCTTCAGTTACAATATTCCATCTATGATAAATAAGAAAGGTGGTCTTTGACCAATACTTGTCTACTAAATAACCTTGAGTAACTCCAGAACAAGTTTTTTAATGTGAGTGGAACCACGTAATGGCTTCACGATTTTGATTGTAGTATTTCCTTTTGTATGTGTGTGTGTGTAATCGCTTACCAAGTAATATATTAACATTAGTATTACAAAGACTGACTAGAAGTTTGAGAAGTACAGGATTATTTACCTTGGAAAAGAGATTAAGGGTTGTTGTGATAATAATAAATTACAAACTTCTAAGTTTGTCCCCCTTTTCTAAAATTGAAACAAGCTGTTGAATGCTAAATATTACTTAGGGGCATACTGGAAGCCTGTGGCAGACCAGAGCTCTACTGATGTTGTCTTCAATGTAAGTGACATGATTTAGTCATAGAAATCACTTCAGGTGGATATGCAAGTCAGTATGTATTTTTATGGTACAACGTGGGAGACTTGAGGACTTGGAAGACTTTGTTTGCCTAAGTTTGCAAAACAGCAGGAGCTTTAGCTGTGGTCAAAGACTCATAAAGGAAGTGTTATTCTCTTACCAGTGATAGGAAGTGAAAGAAAAACTGTCCGTGGGCTTGCAGACAGTAATATGGAGATGATTGATAGAAAGGGAAATCAGGCATATATATGTGGTTACTTTTTTACCTTTTCTACTTGAATCAGTTCATACTATTTTGTCTGCTTAATGTCAATGTGCACATTCTGATATGATAAAGAAAAACAACAGACAAAATAATTAGCAGGTCTTTGGTTCACAGTATATACTACAACCATTTAGCCATTTTGGTAGTTAAAGAAACCAAACTTTTCCATAGTCCCCAGTCTATGTTAATCATTGTTCGTATCTGAGGGTTTTTTCCCAGACTGCAATATCTTGTTAATCACCATTGTTACCTAGAAATCTAAAGCACATGCTTATTGTTGTTGTTACTCAAAGCAATGTGTGTTTTGCTGGCTTTGCAGCTGCAGTAAACTAATGAACCGTATTCCCGCTGCTGTGCTGACATCAGAATCTGGCTATTGTAAAGATCTCTTAAGCATGATGAAATACTGCTAAGGAGAAACAAAGATAAAATTGGCACAATGTAGAGTCTGCTCAGGAATGAAGATGGAAAACTTTCTGGTACCTGGATAGCATGGGGATATTCTAAACATACATTTTACTTGTGCGAGACAGAAGGTACATACTTAGCTGATTGGAGGTGTCAGAGCTTCAGTGTTAGGATCAATTTTGCAGCAGGGGAAAAGTCCTTTCAAATTTACTGTGAAGGCTGATCAGCCTTTTTAATGTCTTACTCTCAAGTAAGTTCCTGTTTCTTTGTAGTTGTTCAGTTATATTACCTAATCTTAATGGTACTCTATTGTCTTCCATGAGTACAACCTGTCATGTTTGGCTGGAATACAGTTTGGGAGTCATTAGCATTTTAGGCCTCATGTCTTCAGTTTCTAATGCTAGAAATTATGACATCTCTCTCCATGAAATTTATCAAAATTTTCCAAACTATTGAAAAAGAGAAAAGGTTGTACTGGCAAAATACACTGATAAGCATTAGACACATATCTTTTCTATTTACCAAAAATATTTGAACCGATATTGAAGATGAAAGAGAAGGAGGAAGAACATTTTTTTAAAAGGATTTTGGAGAAGTCTTATATTTCTGGAGTTTTCTCACACACTATTCTCTGGTGTCTACAACACCTGAAAAATGCACATGCTTAAAAATAAAGTAGCTAGATTAGTAGTTAGTAGTATTAGAATTTGCTTGCAGTCATTAAAGAATTCCCCTTCCTCTGCAGTTGTTGTCTCTCTCTTTCTTATGGCTCTCTGTGGAAATAGCCTGATTGACCATGAGGAAATAGCTTAACATCTGCAGTTTTACAATATTTTTAAAATATTATGTAACTTACTGATCTTAAAACTGTTTTCAATCTGTGCATCTAGTGTGAAAGCCCATCGAAAGACCAGCTCTAAACTTGTGCTTACTATGGAAATCTTATTACTGTTGTTTTAAGTACCCAAAAATCAATCTCTCAAAAACTGGAGGAAAACATTTGAGAGTCTCAGTTTACTTTGTATATGTGGTAGAACTTTGCCTGGGAAAGTGTTTTTACCTCGCTTTTCTAATGAAATAAGTCTAATTTCTTTGTTACTGATCTTCCCTGAAGTTACATTAGTTCAAAAATTGCTGGCAGTTGGACAGAGGTTTCAGAGATGGAACACTTGTCTAATTGCTGCTGAACAGAATAGAGACATCCAAATTCTGTTTACACAAAGGAACATGGACCAGCACTGTTAAACATTTCAAAAGGCAGCAGCCCATGTGCTAGCTGGAATAAATTCAACTAATTATTTCATGGGTGTTTCAAATGTTTTAGGGGATCTGCTGCCCCCTCTCCAGCTTTCTGGACAGGGCACCCAAAGGAAAGTGGGCAGGTAATGTAGGAGGATGCGAGCAAGGCAAGGGATGCAGCAGCTCTCTGAGAGGAGAGTGGTGGGGAAGAGATCTGTTGGAAACCAGCCAGTGGCAATTTTGGTACCTGTGATAAAATCAGTTTCAAATAGCAGCAGTACAGGAGATAAACGAGGAAAATAAAGCACGAAAACTTTTTAATACTCTCTTAGCCCACAAACTGGTAGTGGGTGGTTCATGGTATTCAAAAGTATTACTGCTTTTTAAACTTTAAAGTGGTTGTTTTTAACAGCTGAATCTGAGACTTGTATTCCATGATCACCTTGGTGAAAATTGCTTATACAATTATGGTATTACTGAAAGGGTAAAGTAATAATAAAAAAAGCTAATCTAAAAACCCAACAAAACCCAAATCACTCAGAGGTAGTTTAAAATCGAAAAAGACAAACAGTAAGTTCTTTAATTGATGCTTTGTATAGTGGTTTTTTATGTAATTATCTTTTTTGGGTTTTTCTGGCTACTTAGAATCAGGGTTGTGGTACAAGTGCTGAAGAAGAATGTGTCCATTGAAACTGTAGTTACACTTAGGAAGTGCTTAATATAAAGAGTGTTACAAATTATGCCAATAGTGATGTGGATATGAAAAGAAATTGGTTTTAATAAGTTGTTCCTTGAAAAAAAATAAGCTGACTTCTGTTACAAGTGTAAGGAAGGATGTGGTTGCATATTTCACCTTAAAATTTTTACTCTGTCTTTTGGTCCATAGGGTAGTCAAAGTATAGTAAATCCTGTTATTTTAATATAATTTTGTGTTTTAACTGTGCTTTTGTTCTGGTACCATTGGAAAATATATGCATGTACTTAATTATCCAAATGTAGTAATCATTCTCTGTAATAAACTCATTACTGAAATTTAATCAAACTATTCATAATTTAGTAGGGAATTATTTGAAAGTAAATTCTGCAGAATATAAAAATTGTTCTTTTCTTGTGATTTAAGAGAGTAAAACCTGATACTCACTTAACTCTGACTGCAGTGCTTTTCTCTGGGCCTTATTCCTGTCAGTCATAAAGGAAATTTTTTTCTTTTAGAAACTTTGTTCACATGAAGTAATGAAGAGAAATAATTCGGAAGTTTTGCTGCTTTATTTGCACAATGGCAGAATGTATTATGGAGTACAGCCTTATTCCTGTCAGTCATAAAGGAAAAATTTTTTTATTTTAGAAACTTTGTTCACATGAAGTAGTGAAGAGAAATAATTCAGAAGTTTTGCTGCTTTGTTTGCACAATGGCAGAATGTATTGTGGGGTACGTGAAAGGAAGTTTTAATTCTTAAGCTGTTGCAGTAATAAAAAGAAAGTAGGTAAACTCAGTACTTTGAGTTGAAAACAACTCAGTGATCTGTGAGAGGTGGAAAAAGTGGCTTTAAATGTGTGGGTTTTAACAGGTGTTTCTTTCTCACCAATGAGGTGCTGTTAATATTCATTCACCTAGAAGGCAAATGAAGAATGCAAGGCAGCTTTAAAGCATTTTTCCTTGAAAATGCATGTTTATTTAAATGCCTAATTCAATCATCCTTTATAAATGTAGTTGGCATGTGTCATTATTCCTGAAAAATTCTAATCCATCTCAAAAGCTCCTTTGCTATTACCAGTAGAATATCAGTGGCAAGAAGTACTATTTTTGCTCATGTGAAGTCACTAAATGAAGGTCTAGTAGTTGCATTTGTGACCTGTTAGTAACATTTTTTTCTTAGAAAATGTATGTAGAATATGAAAGTAGGCATAACTGTAGCTGAAGGGAAATTGGGAAATCTGGAAATAAGATTTCAGCTTTGTTCCTTTTGAAACTGGTAATCTAGGCTGCTGTAAAACTATGAGAATTTTGCTTTAGGAAATGAAGGGTTCACCAAGCACAAAAACGATCTCTTTGTAGAATATATACACATTAATAGAACTGGAAGTAGGTCAGAAAAAAACTTAATAAGCCATTAAAAAAAATCACTTTGAAATGGGAGTGAAAAGCAAGTTAGTGTCTGTGTTTCTAAATCTCAACTGGGAAAGCGGGGGTGGTGTGTAATGTTTTCCAAAGTTACAGTCTTTCAGTCCTAGCCTGTGTTTCCCTTTAAAGGTTAAATCACCTTCAGTCAGATTACAGATTAAAAAGCTGCCATTTAATTTTGTTTCACTTTGACATTTTTAGATATTGTTCTTAGTTTAGGTTCTTGTGCAAATTGGAGCATTCTCATCTGAATTAGATATGCTGTGTAGATTAAAGAATACTCATCCTAGAATTGGAGCTCTGTGTGTCGCTCCATATTTGATGCTAAAACTGGTTTCTGATACCTGTGTATGTCTGTGAGGATGGAGTTCAGCATTAGATTTTTATCTAGCAGTGGTTTGAGAAACGCCTTCAGGGACTCTATCTCGCAGGCTCTGCCTCCTGAGAATTTGTACTGTGGAGCTGTGCCCTAATTCACACTGTCTTGAGACTCCTCAGAGTTACTCCGACTCCAGTCTGTATGTGTGAGGGCTGTCACGCATTTGTTTCTGTACAGAATCTGAATTGATGTCTCTCAACACTTTGTTAAAAGCCTGGCATCATGCAGCATCCCCAGAAAATGAATTTTAAAACTAACTTCAAAATTTTAGAAATAAGGACAATATTAGTTATTGGTGTTTTTAGAAGATTATTTGAGAGTTTTTCCACAGTTTTTCATCATCTTTATCAATATTCTGCTCAAAAAGAGAGTTGTGGGAAAAAAATTTCATCACGAATGTAACACTTGGAGGAATAAGTAATGACAGGTTGGTTTTGTAGAGTACTGCAAGTCAGTTTAGTGATCTGAGCTGACCTGTATGGTGGCTATACTAACACAGTCTAAATCAATTTAGTTTATCTTAAAAATAAATAAATAATTTTAAAAGGCTAGTTCTCTTTATAGTCTGCCAGAATTGTGTTCTAGAAGCTTGTCATCCTGGCACTGTAGTATATGAATACTTTTGAGTACTTTTAGTGTGATGCTGCTACTGAAAAAACAGTTGCTCATTTTCACTGCTGCTGCCACTGCTGTTCAGGAAGAATCATGGTTCAAAGTAATTTTCCTTTATTTGAATCGCCAGCACTCCTAAAGTCATAGAAACAAATCAAGTTTGTGAAGAGTGAGA